>NW_028186457.1:2280686-2390612 GCF_003343005.1 Rhea americana
AGAGAGAAAAGAGATAAAACAGGTATACAAAGAAAAGGTAACTTTACAGTGTGAAAATTATCCTTTGTCTCAAGATAAATTCCCCCAGGAATTGTACCTTTCTTTCTCTTTTTATTCTAATGTGGTCCTTGATGACTGACCAAGWAGAGATGCTGAATATTCAGGGAGCTGTGATGAACCACGTCCTAATCACTGCAAGTCAATGGAAAAACATCTTACTGGCTTCAAYGCAGAAAAAGTATAAATTCTAGGAATGACAAAGGCCATCTCTCTCCAGATCCTGTTGAAATATTTGAGAATATTTGAAGTTTAGAAGTTTGTTTAGAAGTACTAAACAAGGACAAAATATTTTCATAGTAATTCTTTTGAATTTTTTTTTTAAGGCAGTGAAATGAATGTCCACAATTGCTTTCAGGGGGAAACTTAGATGTTGCTTACAAAAWTATTCTCATTCTTGTATTTTGGCCAATATTTGCAATCCTAGCTTGCAGCTGAAAAACTTATGTGTTTTAATGTTTTCACCAGAAATGAAGCTTTTCATTTTAAATTATTACTGAAATAATTTCCAGAATATGGCAGAGAGGTTTCATATACACTTTTTAGAGGAAGGGAAAGCTGGAAGGAATTTTCCCAAGCCTCTAACCTAAGGGATTTATCTCTGCCTCAAAGTTCTATTCATATAACACTGATCTCATACTGATTGCACTGGCCCTTATCCTCATGGCTTCCCGACATCTTTTATAAAATGCAAGGACATACATTGGCCATTTGTGATATCAAATAAAATACCCATCCAAATGAAAAAAATGATTTTGAAAGGAAAACTTTAAAAAACTAGATGTGTTTCTGTGTAGGTAGAAATTTTTTGTATCAATTGGAGAGCATTTTATGGTAGAAAGACACATGTTGCATGATTTCCATGTGCTTGAGATGACAACTAACACACAGAGAAAGGAAAAGAGCAGGAAAATCTTTGAGGTCAGTGGACTCCACTGATGAGCTATAAAGTTCTCTGGAGTACTGGATAGTTGATTTCCATTAACAGTAATAGATACTGGTCATCCAGCTCCAAGAGGCAGTCTGGGAAGTGTCAGCCCTGCTGTAGAGTAAATACACTGTAAATTATTGCCTGAATATATCAGTAGCTCTTTATACTCAGAAACTGGAAAAAGCCCCTGAAGAGAGATTAAAATGCTGGAGGATTTAGAGCCTTGTAGCAATATCAAGATACATCAAAGCATCTCTGAGAACTCTGTGTGGGAAAGCAGATTTGTTCCGTCAGACCATCCCTATCTCTGGGAGGGAGGTTGGTCAAATCTCTTTGTAGAAAAGGGRAGCACAGGCTCTGTTTGGATTACACCCAGCAGGAAACAGTTTAGCTCCTTTTTAAAGAGATGGCTTTAAAAGATTTCAGCTGGGAATCACTCAGCTCAGAAAACATCATGTTACACTTGAGGACAATTAACATGTAAGGAGAAGCGTGTGGAGTTTATGCTTAGTTTATGCTTCTCCATCTAGGGGGGTCTCTTCTCTGCTCTCTCTGCCAGTTCCCATTAGTTAGGATTACTCTGAGCTTAAAGCACCCACGCTGGCAAATGGTTTTTGCTTGAAGAGCAGAAAAAAGAGGGGAGATTTCCAAGCATTTGTTCATTCTTCATCTGGTGCACCAGATGCTTTGCCTGTGTTCATTACAGAGACATCGGAACAGAGGCAAACTGCACTTAGAACTTTAAATGGRTACAGAGATTTTTCAGGTAAGATGAACAATTTTACAATGCATGTGTTTGGACACTTGGGTGATTGCTCTAACAGAGTAGAAAGCCAGGCTAGGACAATTGCAAGTTACTTCTGAGCTCTCAGGGCTCTGCCCCTCCAACGCAGGTCCTCCTCTTATTCTCAAGCCTAGTTAACTTGCCTTCAAGAAAAAAACACTTGAGTGTAGTATAAGCAGATGAAAATGCCATGAAGTCCACTTCACAGAATATCGTTCCATTTCTCTAGTCCCGGGAGGGGTATTTGGCTGCTGAGGGGATCTCATCTAGGGATCTTCAGTCTCATGAAAAGTGGTGCATCTCTTGTCTTTGAGRAATACATTTGGATTTCAAGTTAGGACCGAGGTACAAGGCTCCATAGCTGCTCTATGGTCCTAAACTTTTCTCAGTTAGAACGAGATTGTGCTCAACAGATACATACAAGTTCAATGTCTTAGTTTCATAGTTAAGCTCTTCTAAGGGTTCATGGAAGAATGATGCTCGGAATGAGGTCACTAGCTCTCCAAGTCTGTCCTTCTGAAGTCATTTCTGTTGTATGTCACAGACTGCTGCCACTCACCAACTAGGCCAGCTAACTGAGGGAAGACTTTTGGCCCACTTACCACTTGTTTTTTTTTAATGAGGTGGGCAGGGCATTTCCTATGCTAATGGCAAACAGCTAATATGAATCACCACAGCAAAGCATAGAGTCACACATGATATCAGCAGACACTAAATATATAATTTTCATTGTAAATAACTAAAGAATATGTGGAATTAAATCAACATCTGCTGCAAATACACATGCTACATTAAATGAGATTTGATTAGATGGATTGCATCTCTCTAGGGGAGACTGAGTTCCTGTATCGTTTCTCAGGTCCTTCTGTTGTAGCTTGCTGTTGCGATATTCCTTGATGGAATTGTCTGTCTTTTATTCCCTYTCTGCTTCTTTACCCCCATAGTCACTCCTTATAGGCTCCTAGGCATTATGCAAAAGAATCTTTTTTCATTCACTCAGCAACTTCATCTAGATGACAGATGTTGCTCTGAGTCTCAGTTCTTATTCTTTCTTGAAATGAATTTTCATTTCTCCAGAGCCTAGAAGACCTAGTTCTTGATCAGAAATGGCTGATAAAAAGGGATATTATTGAGATTAGTAATAGTAAAAGGCGTCAAATACAACTGTATGGGAATATGAGATTTTAGTAGGCAAAAGGTTGAATGGAAAATATTTTAAATGTTCTTTCAAGTTCTTAATTTTTCTGAATTGAGAACTTGAAAATTCTTCACTTTTGGCAATCAGAAAGAAAGTATTTATTGCCTAAACAAAGTTTTGTAGTTTGTAATACTTGGGAAACTGAATTTTTACCAAAAAAAGGTTTCTAAAAGAAAATAACATTTTTCGAAAAGGCTGAATAGTTAAGTAAAAACAAAATCTTGCTGGATTTTAATTTTGCTGATTCTATTCTGAACATGTTGTAGAGGCTCACTGAAAAATTAAACCTATTTGTGAGAGATATTTGAAAATGTATGCATTTGTTGTGATGTGTTGTCCCATATCACTATAATCACTTATGCAGGATTCTATTATTTAGGAGCATTAGTGGGGCAGATTCTGTGAACGCAAAAATATGTCCTATAAGAATTATCTGGTACTGTCTCTTTTCCTTACTCTATATCTCCTCCTGGGAAAATGAAGATGATGAAATGACAACAGAGAGAATGAGATATGAAGCTGCTGTTAATGACTGATGACTAATAATTACTCTTGGAAATGGAGCAGCACAGATATACTTAGAAGTGTATTCTCTTCTGACTTGTTTGCCTGACAGATTCCTTCTTCCTGAGATTCATGTTTTCTTTTTCTTATTTTTTTTGATTGGAAGGAACTAATTAACGTAAAAGTTACTAAAATGACTTTTTGGTTGCTGCATTAGCAATTCCTAAATTAATCTCACTAGGATTACAGAGTCAGAGAATGGCTGAGGTTGCAGGKTACCTCTGGAGATCATCTAGTTCAGCCSCTCCTAGCATCTGTATCCTGGATAGTCATTCAGGATGGGAGCTAAGCTGTATTGTCCTTTCTCCGCTATAAATGTAAATAATAGAATAGAATAAGACTTTTTGAACTTGTTTCTTTTTTTAAAAAAAAATCATTAGGATATTTATTCACTGCTCATAAATTTAAGTGTAGCTTTTGAACTGAATTTTATCCTTCTAGATAAGTAAAAAGGGACAGAAGAGTTCAGTGGTGAGAGTTCTGAGCGTTTCTCCCTTGAAATCTAATTTGATGAGTAATTTTTGAACCCGAACTGATTCAAGGCATAGCATAGAACTGAATTTTGCTTCCTTGAAGAACAGAGGAATGTATTTGAGCTGCTCACGAGAAAGGGAAGCATCAAGGCTAGAGGGAAGCCTTAAAAACCTAGGTTTACATCTCCTCTTGCCATGGGGTGGGCTCAGGACGGTACTTTGCACTTCTCAGACCTCCAGGAGCGCAGTAGAACCTGCCTGCCTCCTCAGAGCTGTGGGACAGACCAAGGAAGTCTCAGGGCTGAGGCTGTTTCACTGTGGTGAGCTGTGAATGTTTACTGTGGGATGTGCCAAGCACTGACTGTATGATGCACTGGTTTCTGTGAAATGAGTTGATGTAAGCCCAGTACTCAGTGCAAGGGTCTCCTCTTAACTTTGGACATTCCTTTCTCAGGTCTCTCTTGTTATCTCACTGACTGTGTGCTGAGTTCAGAGATGGGAAGGCAGCTGTGAGAGAACTAAACCTTTGATTTCCAGAGGATGGAAATATTCTCTGGTTGTGTTACAGCAGTTGTGTTCCCAGTCCCAGAACAGCAGGAGGAACTAAATCTGAGAAACTGCATAACTCTTTCCAGAAGCTCAAAAGAGCATTTGGTGTAGACTACTCCAGTTCTTAGTGAAATCCCAAAGAATGCCCTCAAATAAGGATGAGCCAAAAATATAGATCTCTCTGGAAAAAGAAGAAGAAATGTCCTCCCTATACAAAGAACTCGCTTTCTAGGAGTCTGTTTGTGGATAGAAACTTTGAAGATGCAAAGAAAGCAAATTCTTTGTCAACTCACTATTTTTCCCTCCCTGCAGACTATGCCCTGGTGCTAATTATATTGTTAAAAAAAAAACAAAAACAAAAACAAAGAAAACACAGCAGACCAACTGAATGTCCAATCTATTAGAGTATATATCAGAAAGGTAATAATACTGCAGGTGAAGCTATTCAAGGAATGCACATGGAAAATAACCCAGAACTGGAACAGGATGTTGGGGTAAAAGTGTTGGCACTGGTGGTAGTGATGGAAAGGAAGCATGTCAATCAGCTAAACACAGCATGACATCTTTAGCAATCTATTGATCTCCTATTCAGAATTYATGCAGGGTGACTTCTTGTCATAAAACATGCAGCAGCCAAAATCAATAAGAGATGTGAAGCACTGAATCTTGCTGCTTCAAAGTCATACTTGAAAACAACAAAAAATCACTGCTATTCAAATGTCACCAGGGCACCAGCTTGATTTGTACTCTGCTCAGCAATTTCAATGTTTGCTTCCTGTTCTTCCAAGGGGAAGTCCACCTGGAAAGTGACAGGAACTGGATTCAGCCATCTGACAGGGAATCTATATTCTGTCCCTCTCTGTTTGCATAGGAGGTTCAGGAAGAAAAACAAACCTAGATTACAGGAAACATTTGCTGAGATAGAGATTTCTTGTGCTGTGAATTTGCCCACATTTAGTGATTCCCTGGCTACCTGTCAAGGCACATACCCCCACCTGCATGGCAAAATGCAAAGRGATTAAGAAAAATGTCACAAAAAACTTATTATTTTCTTTAGAGATGTACCTTCCCCTTTATGATATATGCCAAACTCTTCCTCAATGATTTCTTTGTCACTATGTTCAAGTCTAATATAAYGACATTGGGTTGCAAAGTTAAACTACATGCAAGTCAGTGTAATTTGACTGTGGTTTCTGTTCTCAGATCTATACTTAACCTGTCTCCAGAGACATGTGCACAGTCTTAGCCTTCTCCATGGGAAGACCTGCATATGGGTTTCATGTAGGTACCAATCCTCTCCTTCACCCCACTTGGACCATATAAATCTATCAATCTGGAAAATTTCCCTTTGTCATCCAGTCCCTTCTGCTGACCCTGGACAGAAGGGTCTAGACCCAAACAATTTTTGAGAAATGCTTATCCAGCAGAGGTCGGACAGGCACCTTCCATTACAAATGTTCTCCAGCCCTCCTAGTGCTTCCTCAGCCTCACATTGAACAAAATTTTCCTAATAATCTCCCTTGTTGCCAYTTAAACTCATTACTTCCTCTCCTCTCTAGAGTGGCTACAGAGACYGGATTACTCACTCAGGCTACCTTTTATATATTTGCATGATGTTGTCATGTATCTCATTGCTCTCTTCTAGACTAAACAATGCAAATTGTTTCAATCTTTCCTCTGATGTCATATTTCCTATATGTTTATACTTCAGTAAAGGTTAGTAGCATCTGACCTGAACCCACAGCACAAAAGATCAATTCTACTCTTACCTGGCTCTGAGATGAATGGTTGCGATCAAATCATTCAGTGAGAAGGTGAGGATTGCTCTTAGAAGTCAACACAAAACCTGGGTATTTTGTTCCATTTTTAATCATTTCCAGAGTAACTGATGCTGCTCTAAATGAATGCCTTAGAAATGCATGACTCAACCAGATAGAGARACAATGAGGGATCCAAGTGGGAATATGCAGCACTAACTGAGGATCTCAGAAAGCATCTGTTGTCATAACACTGTATGTCTGTGGCAGATAAAGAAGCACGGGAAACCTGGAAGCAAAAGCGATAAACCTAAACATCAATGAAAATTTTGCATTTGTCTTCACCAGGGCATGAATGGGATTTTGGCTGTACTGTAGGAGATTTGTCTTGGAATGGTATCATGAAGCAGCTTGTTCTAAAGCTATGTCTGCAAAACACCGTGTTATTCCAAACAGCATGTTTCTGATATCAAAACTAACCTGTTCTTTGGTGGTCCATTTATTGCTTACATGTCAATTCTAGTTTGTGTATATTAGGCTAAAGGTCCAATACTGTCTGGAGAAGTAATGAGCCAGACTTTGATGCTTTACTRGTTAGGCTTGGAGCTTGGATAAACATCTTGAGAAACTATAGTTTCACTTACTATTTTTCCAGTTCATTAAGTTGTGAATTTGCATTCTTACATAGCAAAGATAGACGAGGCTTGCCTTCTGAGTTATTTTTTTGCTTTTCTTTTTCAAGAACGTTGACTCTATTTCCAATTGTTTCTGAAGGAAAGTTCCTGAGTGTTCTTGTCGCTGATATTCTAATTTACGCTTCTGAAGAAGGCAGGCAGGAATTAAGTAACATGATGGAAAGTTTAAGTGTAATCAACAGTGAGGATAAATGCTCTTAGCGATTTCTGCATATTAATCTGGCTTTACTTTGAACTGCAGCAGCACGTGGGACAAAACCAGAAGTTAAGGATTTGGAATCATGAGCTTTGCTTCTCTGATTTTAGTATAATATTATAGATCTTCAATTAATAAACAGATTGAGCTTATCTGGATGGATCTCCTGGACATTCTAGTGTGGGTATTTCTGCTCTGCATTGCACAGCATAGTGTAATGCTGTGCATAACCTGCCTGACTTTCAGCTACGCTCCAGAATGGCGTGACTCTTCTATAGGTCCTGAGTCACGTCTGGAAGCCCTATGTGGAATCTCAAATGGCACTAGAGACCTATGCTTGGACAACGGAATCTTGTCTGTATGGGATTCAGCTGCAGGTTAAGACCTCTAGATGTGTGTGTTTACATGTAGGTGTTTGCAYGTGAGCTGTGGCCTCAATTCAGTTGCTTAAGGCAGGAACCTAGAGCCATTTGCGACACACTGCGATGTCTGAGATTTCTACTTAGAGCAGGCAGCTGTTACACACAGAGATCTGTGGCTGTCTTGCCACCATGAAGTGTGGCTAGAAATGAGTCACAGCAATAATTAAGCACAAGTGCCTTGAAATTTTTGAAAAAAGATGGCTTTTCAGTCTAGCAGGAAAAGGGTGCATTTGCAGACTCTTTAACCCAGTAAATGAGTGCTGGATTCTGGTGACCAGGGACATCTTAATTTACAGGATCATAATATTTTTAGTAATAACTTTTACATTTGTCCTGCTTCTTTGCTCTCATGTAAATAACTCCAAACTTACCCGTTTTCTTAGATCTAGTTATTCTGTTTCAAACTATTTATCTTGCATAACATTGCTGTAAACCACTCATTAGGATTTTGCTTTATAAATCTTAGGTTATCAAGAATAGGAAAAAAATATCTTGCCTTCATGAAAAAATTTATTTGTGAATTATAAATTGTCACTATGTTAAAATGTCCCTAACTGTATACATGCAGGCCTGGTTTATCCTTAAATAGGCAAGTTCAGTCTGGAAATAAATTGTTTCTCCTAATTGTTAGGATAAGTAGTTATGAACTAAACTACCAAGTTGACAATGTGCAGGAGATGTTTTTATTAAGACTGACTATAATTTTGAAAGAAATCTTTATGTGCCAGTTAATCTACAAAACTACAAAGCACTGTGACTAGGTAACGTTCAAGTCAGATTCAGTTTGGAATGAGCACCAGGTGAAAGCACTGTGATGTAAAAGAGGCATATAATCATCAGATTGCCCATATCTAAGGAAGGTACACTTTTCTGCCAGCTGGATATTTGGTCTTTCCTCTATCCCCTCCTCCTATCTGTAGGAATGACTTCTGTGCTTACAATGCCATCGGTAAGTTCAGGAGAGCACAAGGCAATTTTTTCTGCACACCAGTGTGCCTTTTGTCACTGTCCCTAAAGTATTGTCACCCCTCTGAACAGGATGCACAGACCTTCATCAAGTGTGAATGGATGTTACCCCATTGTCTAGACTGCAATTATTGATGTCTCTGGACATAGGCATTGTTATTGTGGCCTTCCCCTCTGTGCGTGGAGTCTTTTGTGTTGGGCACCTACGTAAACGGAGAGACACAATTCAATCCTCTTCATGGTGAAAGTATTCTGTCACCACATAAGAAGAAGAGCTTTTCTTTTCTAAGAGAAGATCCTGTTCTGCTACTGCAGAAGTTATCAGAAGCATTTACTCCATGCACTGGGTTCATCAGACATGTCAAACAACATATCCCACATCGTTCTTTCATCAGCCCCAATGGATGAATAATGACTGAGAAAAGAGACTCTTTGCTATTGCCAACTTTTCCACTCTGTCTTATAGTCTTACAGGAAACACTGGTGTTATTTTTGGAAAGTATTGACTGTTACATAGAATAGAGGGCTCATTAAATCAAAACAAGAGCAACATTTTCAGCTGCTTTGTTGTTATCATTGCTATTGTTGCAAGTGGCTGCTGGAAGCTCAAAAAAAAAAAGGGGGGGGGGAAAGAAAGGGGGAATAAAACCAATAGATATCCCAACACATCTTGAGCCTGAGATAAAGTGCAACACATCTCTTATTACTTTTAAGTAGTTGCTAACCTACCACGGAGTTCATGATCATCCTGAAGAGGCAGTAGTACCACTGAGAAGGACATAGGAGCTAGGATTTATATAGCAGATGATAAACTGGAAATGACACAGTCACAAAAAAGCGAAATTCTATATTAAAGTTGCTTTAATAAAAGTACCATGTATTACAGGTGAAAGAGGGATTTTATTCCACTACTATCACAAACTTATCYAAAGTCCAGCTTGGGGGAAAAAATGTGTTTTTTAAAAGAGAGGGGTCAAATTGTAACAAGTGAGAGAGAAATCAAGCAAAACAGTAAAAGGGCTGGAAAATGAGTCATGCAGAAAGAAGAGAGTCTGGTGCTCAGAACAGATCGAGCTGAAGGGTGACCAAATACAAAGAACAGCAGGGAGCTCTTCTGCATTTGCTGCAAATGCAGGAAGAAATCGTGAAAGTGGAAAGCTTTCTCAATAGTATGGAAATCCATTGTAGGAAGGAAGCAGTGTGAACAAGAGACTGGAGCTTAAGTGTATTTTATGAATATTATGAACTTCAGGAAATGCAGGAGGGACTGAATGCAGTGATCTCCAAATTCCCCTTTAATGTCTTTAAATAGTAGAAATCTGTGATTCTATTATTCCTGATATTTGGATTACTAACAGCTCTCTATATCCACATCATTTCAGAGTCTCACAACAAATAAATTCACAATATAAACAAGGAAAACAAAGTAAACAGGAGTTTCAAGGAAGGATTGATTTTTGGGTGCCCATCTGCTACATCCTAGAAAGAGCTGATTTTCAAGACAGGGTCCTAAGAACTTGCAAAAAATCTCAAGCCAGGCATCCAAAGTTCTTGCAGCTGACCTTTGAATCTTTTGAGTCTGCTTCAGAGAACAAACAGCCTGCAGATTACGGTTTTTGTCCTTAGTCAGTGTCATAAACAGGCAAAAGGGAGTTGGGGTGGGGTAGAGGGAGGTATGGCTGACACAAGATAAAATGTTGCCTTCATTATGAATATAGCTTTCAAGAAAGCTCCACAAGTGTGAGGTCTATGTAGAAATTTCAGAGCATGGCATGTAGACATGTCGGGAGTGTGGCACATAAGCAGCATCCAGGAAAAGTCAGCACAATACAGGCCCACTTCCATGACCCCTTTCTAGAGCTTGTTAGCACACACTGTAATGATTCTCTCTCTCTCTCTCTCTCTTTTTTTTTTTTTTTTTTTTGTTTTCATTGTTCACTTTCCTCTCCTTTTATATGCTGGAGGCTCAATGGCAGTGGTTTAAGAGAAGAAACAAAAGTTGGAAGAAAAAAATTAATTGGATTTTCCTTTCCTTTTAACTAGCATTCCAGAAAATGTCACTAGATAGTGGATGTCTTAAAGCCACCTCATAAGGCAAGAAGACAATTATTAGAGAAACATGAGTTGTGTTTTGCCAGGGCTGACCTAGCCATCCATTATTCTGGAATGACCGTTAGAGCTTTTCGAGCTACAGACCTGAGTCAGGGACATTTCTTCCTTCAGTTACCTTGCTTGTCCTCAACACTAGACCTCGAGCAAGAACTTTGGTGTAGAGTTTCCTTTTGGCTGGGATTTATACCTGCAGTMAAAAGGTGCCAAGTAAGCACAACGCCTGTGTTCCTTAGGGTTTAGCCAGCAGTCAGGATGTTGTGACACCTGTCAAATGGATTTTTACTTTCTAGATGACTAAAAAGCAAAACCTCTCTTATCCATTTTCAGTTGTATTGGGGATCTCTCAGGTTTCAAGGTCATGCAAAGTGATGTTTATCCCCTCCAAGGTTTTAGGATAGTTTTAAGGATAGTTTTGACTGCTCTTGCACTTTGCATAGATCTGATAACTTCTTCCTTATCTCCCAAGAGACTAATTGAGGTGATTCATGCTTCAGTGGGAGCCTACTGGAACCATCACAAGCAYGATATGCTGAAATGCAGGGCTGGATAAGACTTCCTGGGTCATCAAGGCCAGCTTTGACAGTGGCAGGCATCATATTATTTAATACTGAAATAGAACATACTGACAAAAGGGTATCATGAAAAAACTCACAGAATCTTAAGAGGATTCCCAGATTTCCACCGGAAAACTTTTACAGGGYGTTGGGAAACTCAGGTTAGTATATAGGTCCTAGTGTATAGGCTCTACTCTGCCTTGCAAAAGGCATTAGATGGCCTCTTACTGGGACCATGAATACAAGGAAAGAAGCAYAAGAAGCATAGGGGAATCTGATCCTTTACTCATGAGAGTGGAAAAGAGGGTTAAAAATGACCCTCTTTGTAGCACTCAAAAATAGTTTTGAAGGCTTCTTATTTTGCAAATACTGCATATTTTTCTGTGCCTGTGCATTCTTTTCTCCTACTAGTGACCTATGGATGCAGATTTATTATCTCGTAGATAATGAGACTCCTTCTCCTAGCTGCTGTAAATATCCAATGCAAAAAMAGACAGTCCTCACTCCATAAACACCTCTGTTTTCTGTTTGCAAAATATTGCCTTTCCAACAGAGGAAATTAGATATGGTCAATTAATAATGCAGTTCAGAATTTTCTAGATGACTTTTCCTGCACTCCCTACTTGCATGATTTTATTTTGACCTTAGAAATTTAATAACCATCAAGAATTGCTTTGCAATATGAGCATCTCATACCAGCTGCACTCAGCCAGCAGCCAGGTCACTAATGATGGTCTTTTAAAGAGGTTTCAAGCTTGTTCTTGTGATCTGCTCCTGTACTTGCTCTGAATTAATGCCTTTGGAGCACATGAAGAAGAGAGTTTTGTTGGCCGCATTCCACCAGCAATACAAATTCCTTTGTCAAATAGTGATGATCCTTGAAGGATTTGGGAGGCACAAGCATGGAACAAATTCTCACCRGGTGCAATGTGCACTGCTTTTTACATAAACTCAAGGTATCTTAGTGCATCAGAAAAATTGTATAACATAACCTTCAAAGATGAAAATGGAATAAGATCTTTCACCCTCATCCTTCTGGCAGCATAGTTCAATGTTTAAGGTTGCAACAGGATGGCTCTCCCAGAAACCAGCCTTCTCAAGACATAAAGAGGCTGTAACTGAGTGGCATCTTTGGCCCTTACAAGAGATGGTCAAGGCCTTTTTGCAGCTGTGCCTGGCACCATTGTGTACCTTCCTGTACTAGTACTAAGCACATCTGCCAGATCCACCCCAGGCAATGTGGGATTGGGAGCTAGAGGAAGAGAAGTGGGGTGACAGGAAATTTCATCTTCCTTGGAAGAGGTGGAGGCAGGTAGAGAATGGACCTCGGTAAGACCATGTCAACTGCTATTACAGATAGACTCTTGGTAGTCTAGCAACCCTGAGTTTCTCAAAGACGATGAAGCCTGGGGAATCCACCATAGCATAGCTGCTGCTGGGAGACTCACACGGTGTCCTTCCTTCATGCTTGCTTAAAGCTACTGTTAATAATCTGCTGTTGTAGACAACTGCCTACACTGCCTCTATGTAAAGCAGGCCCTGTTGTACAAATTGGGTGTAGTAAATCATTATAATTCAATGACTTGCTATCCTGATAGACATAAATGGTGCCATGAGCCRCGAGAGCATGGAGGATCAAGATTCTAGTCTTAAATATAATGCCTGCAAAAAAACCCAATAAATACAAGAGGCAGAAACAGCGTGTCCAAAACTTAGAAAGTATAAATCACACGTGGAATGAAGCACAGTGATTCACCTGCTAGGCTSGGTGCTGCTGCCCTACAGAGAATCTGACAGCACAGCAGAAAAGAAATGCAATGCTTCAGAAATAAATACTCACCCTCAACTGACACAATGCTATTCATTTTGGGTTAATATATTTCTTCTTGAAGTTCAGCAGATACTCTAGGCATACAAATCATCCCAACACCAATACAAGGTAAATGTGTGCAGTTAAGGAAGGAAAAAGGAACATTACCGCAGCTGCAGCCCATTAAAGTTAACTATTATTGGGTCTCCTCTGCATGAGCACAGGAATCTTCTATAACAGTCCACATATTGCTAACTTGTCTTTCATTCACCCTTATGCCTTCTCTCCACACTACTGGTCACTTTTAAATCTCTGGTTCCATTATACGGTATTGAATTCAGTATGGCCAGTAAGAAGGTATAGCGAAGACCAAGAAGCCATTATAAAGTGACAAAGACAAATTTAGGAATGAGTGCAGTTCAACTATAATAAGGTTGAGAATGAAGAGTGCAGGCACCTCTGAAGAATGGATGTTCCCAGCTCTTATTCTCAGAGTTGAAAACAAAAGCAAGGCAGAGTAGGTCAGCTAATATCTGAGAAAAAATGATTCTTGGCTTCTCTTGTTCTCATGGCATGTGTCAGTGGGTTCTCAAGATACCTCAGTAGCAGCTTGATGCATCTCAGGTTTCCATGATCCATGCAGTACTCAAAGAGAGACACCAGCTGCTCTGAGGAATCGCAGAAGAAAAATTTCACAGCAAGGCTAGGAAGCTACTTCCTTGCTTATGGTACCAGTCTCTGGAAAGCAGTGTGGCCTAATGCTTAGGCCAAGCAGTCTAATGGTTATAACTAAGGAGCAGGGCTCTTAGGTTTTGGGTTTAAATTATTGAAAGTTAATGGAAATGTAAAGGCTAGAACACCTGGATTCTACTTCAGAAAGTGGGTGTGAGAAGTAGAAGCAAAAGAGTGCATCATGGAGAGAGGAGGTGCTTTGTATAATGCTATTATTAATTTGCTGAGAGAATCCAAGTTAATTTCAGTGGCATTCAGTATCTCATGTAGCCACATGGTAAACATGGAAAGCACTATTTACCCACATGGAAGATTGTGAAGGCTGATTAATACCTTGTTAAAAAAGCCATGAAATTTTTCAAATAAAGTAGCTGGTACCTGTTGGGTCTGTAGCAGTGGACTATGCTGCTGACAGCAAAGGTAGGAAGAGTGTCAGCTCCTTCAGCCTCCTTGTTCTTTCTTCCTGATAGCTGCTCTCAGTACATGCTTTCTTGCTTTTGCTTTTCACCAGTGGAAAATGGGCTTGCGAGAGCTGGAGGCCAACAAACACTTATCTCCCATTTAATGAATGATCGTTTAGTCACTGCATCTTACCAAAGACACAGCACCAGAAAAGCTTGTTCCTTTGGACTTCCACATTCTCATGACATGATGCTGTTTGACTCATACTTTACATAGTGTTCTCTTACCATTTCCATAAAAATATTAGCACTTTGAATTCCTAGCTAAATTAGCTATATTTTTGCTAATCTTTTTATAATTAAGATTATCTTAAAAAAAAAAAAACACAAACATGGTCCAGCAGCATCATGAGCATACGAGGATAATACCAGGGGAAATTTACCTCAGAGACCTCTCTTCTCTGACAGTCTCTTTGGTCTTTCGGATCCTGTGCTACTTTTCYAAAAAAAAAGCTTCTGCCCTTGATTTCATGTAGATTATTTGAGATGTACTTATTTAAAGATTTATTTTCAAGGAGAAATGCTTTTAGAAGGGTGCAGGTTGTCTAATGTGTGAATTTATGAGTGCAAATAAGTTGAAGGTTTTCCTGTACAGCAATAACATCTCTGCCTTTCAATTAAGGGCCAAGGCTTCATTGATCTTGGAGCAGTGGAAGCACACTACTGAAGTGTAATCTTTGCCCAAAGGATTTTACTGTCCAGTCATGTGGTAAGAGATACAGTAAAGAACATACAACTCAAAGCTGACAAAAAGCCAAGGCCCCAGAATATTGAGCAAACAGGTGGTATCACCCCATATTTTGTGGACATCAAAGGTAAATTGCAAGGAGACATGTAGAGATGGACAGTCCAGGGATGCTATAGAATTTTACAGAGAATTTGTTGCACCTGAAAATGTGATAAAGCCAGACAGAAAACTGCACAGATGGAGCTGAAATCTCTTCAATAAGTAAACACATAAGAAGGTGGGGCCATATTTAAAACCCTGCTTGAATATGGCTTTTGCAACTGAGAGTCAAAAACATCTCTGACCCAGTGGGGGCTTGTTGCAAGGGGGAGTTTGCTTTTGGGGTTTGGGATGTTGTGGAACAGGCCATGAAGAGGAAGAGTGTGAATTGGCTGTGTGAAGGTATCTGTGTTGCCTCAGAGCAGGGGCAGGGGACATACATTGCTCTGCCATGTGTGACTTATCACGGTAGATGCCTCAGATGAAAAGACTTCATGAGCAATATCCTGAAGTTTAATCCAGGCAGATGTTTTCCATGCAGTAGAAAGAGCCCTGCAGTGCTTTGTCAGTGCTCAACTAATGAGGGAGAAAAAGTGCGTTTTATCTTTGTTACCACGGAAAGTTAACCACAATCCAACCAGTGATTTATCGATAATGAGTCCTGTCACACTCACAATTCGTGCCTCACATGAAAGTCATCAACATACCTACTGCTGATCAGAAATCCAGGTATCTATCTCCATGTTTTATTCACAGTCTAATGATCTGCCAGGGCAAAGGCTGGATTTAAAGCTGATTGCTATTAACATTTACGTCTGGGAATATATCTGAATGTCAAGGAGTGTTTGGGAAATTGGTTGCCAAGTAAGTGCAGTGAAGGATACCTAGATAGCTGAAGGAGGGAGGAATGCTGGGGGTTCAGAGGTCACTTGGAAGGAGTGGGAGAAGGGGAGCTGAGAGGAGCACTGTGAGCTTTGCACTTAGCTTCAGAAGGAACAAGACAGCTAAAGAGTTATTTGACAGGACTGTAGCGGAGCTTTCCCACTGTGGCAGAGTTCCCTGACCCCATCCTACCATTATGGCATCTCTCAGGGACAGCTTGCACCCCAGGCACGCTGGCTGCTGCGCCCTCATCATGAGCTTCCTGAAGACTCAATATCGATAATCGACATGGGGAAAAGGCTAAGCTGAGTGTGAACATTCAATTAGTTTCTAAGCAGATCTTCTTTGGAGAATGCCCTTTCCTAGGAGCGTGCGCTCTGCTAGAGAAGCTGGTGATTGAAACCCCAAGAATTAGTTCACATTTATTTAGGGCCTTATCAGAACCTATCAAAGTCACCGAGAGTTCTGATGTTTCAAGAGAAGCAGAAACAAGTTTTGCTGTATTTTATTTATTTTTTACTATGTGAGAAAGAAGACAGGCTATGAATTTATCAGCAGATCTGTGTTAGCATTTACTTTAGTTTTATGTCTGGGGAAAAAAGACAGAGCAAAGAAGAATGTATTTGAGATGTGTCACTTTCCCTTATACTTTTGTTGGACATATGTGGTGAATAATATAAATTAATTTTTTTGGACTTTAAGTGACAAATATCCTCACATGGTAAGTTATTTTTCATCTGCATAAATAATTTAATAAAGAAAAATACATGGGTATTTACAAAATACAGTAAACTTTGCGTAAAATAAAAAAAGAAAAACATCATCTTGCACCAAGAAAATGCATGAAAAAGAGAATTTCCTTATTTTTGTGAATCTATATTTACTTTTGTGTTTATTTAATGTTCTGCTCATTTTAAAAAWCCCTTATAATTTAAAAATAACAATATATTATTTTAAAAAGTGTTTTTCCTTACTTATCTGCTGAAATATGCGCTGTATTCTCAACAAAGTTATCTTAACCTATGTGCAGTCTGCAGTAAAGAGACTCATGTATTTTCCAGATGAGATAAGTAACTTGAAAGGCAAAAAGTCAAAATTTGCTGGAATATGTCTCATCTGAACTATTTTTGACACAGAAATGGACAGTAAATATTTTTAATGCTATGTATGCTAGCACTTTGCAGAAATCTGAACTTGTCAGGGAAAAAAGAGCTCAAAATTTTTTAAAATAAAAATTAAAATGTCCCACAGAAAATGTCAATGATTTCTTTACTTACATTTTCCATGGAAAAAAACATCAAGTCTGTCGCTGACTTATCATACCCATGTTTCATGCAGCATACAATTTCCCTAACAGAAAATACTAGTTCTTCTTCAGCTAATAAAACAATTCACACAAAATCATATTTAATTAAAGGCCTGCAAGCCATCTGATTTAAAACTGACATAGCTACTGCATTCTAAATAACTAAAATCCTTTTTGAGGGGAAATAATATTCTTCTTTTATGGAGCATGTTACCCTCCAAAGTGCTCTAAAGATTTCTTTAAATGGTACATGCTCATCCCTATTTTGTTTGCAGGTAATAAAAAAAAAATCACTAAAAAATGGGGAATTATTCACTGTGGGAATCATTAGCCATTTCCAGAATGAGAGATGACAACAGTGTAGCTCTACTAAGACTTTAAGGATTTTTTTTGTTGTTAATGTTTTATTGGACAGGAAATAGTATATTTAATAGATGACTTTCAYGGGAAAATGGAGACTTTGTTTTTTCCAGGGGAAAAAAATTGTCACAAAATCAGGATGAAATGCTGTTTTGGATTGCATAAAGGTCACTTTGTACTTGCCTGTGCTGCCACAATGCCCAGTGTGAGTTTTTTGTCAAATACCTCAAGTTGCCACTTTCCACTGCCAGAGGAGCATGACTGATGGCTGTGGGGGCATGGCCCATGCAAGCTACAGTTCTCTGGTGGCATAAACAGACATAACTAAAGTCAGACTAACATGAAATGTTGCGAAAAACATTTGAGATTTTTGCTTCAGAAAAGTTGCAACTTTTCAACTTCTTACCTTAACACTGAAAGTACTGATGGAATTTCCAGTTTTCCATTTTTTTTTCTTTTCTCTCATCATGCAAAGGAGTTCAGGAGGTGAGTGAGGCAATGAACAACCCATGATATAGTTGCGACTCTGTGATAAACTCAAGCTTATGGAATGTAATTACCCAAACTATAATTTAGCTAATTAAATGTACCAGAACTAACTCATGAAAGTCAGACATTGGCAGAGGCTAATCCTGACCAGCTTTTGATTTTATAAATACCCTCTTTGAAAGAGGATGCGAAGTATGTGAAAACCATTTAGATTTTTAGGAATGAACAGTCCATAATGCCCTGAAGAAAAGTAGAAATTATTTATCTAAATGCACAGTGCTTTGCAGTTTCATCCACTCTAGAGGGTATTTCATTGGTCAATACCTGATTATTTAAGCTTACAATTCAGAAGAAAATGTGTTCAAATTCAAAACTTCAAAGGAAACCAGATGAGTCAGAAGTCTGCAATATGAAGTACTTAAGCCTAGATTGACAGAAGCCTCACTTTTTGGACGTTTTTGCTGCTTTGCTGTTGTTTCTTAGCTGGGGAAATTAATTAAAAGAAATCAATCAGTATTTATTTGGTACGCAGAGGCAACATTTYCAAACAAATGGGAAAAGGGGATTTTTGACTGAGCTGCCCAGAAAGTGTTATCTGGCTTGCCCAAGAGAAGAAAGGCAGCTGAATTGCTAAATATTTTTTTGGCATTTTGTTAGCCTGCAGAAGGATGATTTCTTGGAAACCCATCTATATTTTGTGCCTTGTCTACAATACTTCTCCCTTGTATGTGTGGCAGGGGTAGAACAGGGAGGGATGAGAATAGCTGGGCTGGGGTTGGAGGATGGATTGAAGTTTTCTGTTTTCTCAAGTTTTCTAAAGTTCCTGAAGTTTTCTTTCATCCTCTCTTCTGGTATCCTGCAAGACCTGCTAAGCCCTCAGTGGACTATGGGGAGCAAAGAAAAGCCACAGTGGTGGATGCTACTGCAAAACAGTACTGATTGTACCCACTCTCATGCAGGTTGCCTGCAGGGCTACCAGCCCCTCTGTGCTAGTCAGAAAGCTTTTGTAGGAGTTTCTCTAGGAGGACGCTAGCTGAAATGTGGGAGCAGGAAGTTTTTCCCCAAATCCTAATCCCTTTTGTTCTGAGGCCCAAAGGAAATCCTCCCGTATCAGACTTTCCAGCATGCTGCTGGAACCAGACTGCAGCCTATGCAGCAGAACTCAGCAAAGACCTAGCACAAAAGCTTATCTTTGAGCTGGGTCTCATATTTTGGGGCTGTTAGAGAGTCTTATCTAAGMTGGAAGCTTAATTCTAATCCTAGCTGGATGTGGGATGAAGGACAACACAGATGAATGAGCAGCGTTCCTGTCCTGTATGTTTTGAGGCATACTGGACCTTTTGCAGTGGTAAAAAATATATAGCTGACAGCTCAATTCATTGTTCTTAATTAGGAATGAAAAAAGGACAGTGTTAAAAAGAGAAGCTGAGAATTTTAATTATGGCTATACAGGAACCAGGGTGTTTGAATGAGCCATAGTAAGGCAAAGCCACAGTGTTGGAAATGTGACTGGATTACTGGACTTGATATAGGTGAATGTACCAAGYTGGACAGTATAAAGTAAAATAGGACATTATAGCAACATTAAGCACAGGATTTTCTGCAAGAAACATKAACTGTAATTAAGAAAAACATTTAAGAACCACACATTAGATAAAGTTGAAATAGTAAGACTATAAAACTATGATGATCTTTTTCTGGTGTTTTTTTGGGTGGATGCTTTTATTGGAATACATGCTGGATGATATGCTATTTTATAGAAAAAAGAAATAAGAGTGTGCTATGGTGGAATTCATCATTGCATTCAGTGATGAAATTTGATTGAAAAGCCAAGATGAGTGTGGCAGGAGCTGAAGGAAATCTGGAGCACAAAATCATTTGCAGCACATTGGGATCCCAGGAGGGCAGAGGGCTAGAGGAAATATTAAAACAGCATGGTGTCAATTGGAAATTAGTTTTATTGTGGGATATGGATCCTTCCAAAAGCAGCTTTAATGGCTACCTCTAAAATTCTGAAGAGGGTGATAACGTTCAAACACGATGCTTTGGTTCCAGTTTGGATCTGGGGTAGCAGGAAATAACAGTAATAATGATTGAAGTAATAATAGTAATTGCAATAAATATAACCATGTACCATTCTCACTATTTTTGTTTATGTTCCTCAGAAAGTTATGTGGCTAACAAGAAAAGGAAGATTTTCAGGCTTTGATTAATAGGACTATTATATCTCAGCAATTGGAGTGAACAACTTCACAAATCTGAAGTCTTGAAAATAGCTTGAGTATGCTGCAGAACAACCTGTACTTTAGGCCTCTGCTGTCCCCTGCACTATGAATTTGCATTGCACTCAACAGATAAACACTGTTATTAGGCTGAACATTTATGCAATGAGATACAGTCAGTTTTGCTTCATGCCAAGTTTCAGTCGGCTTCTCACTGTTTTGGTAAATAGCTTCTTAATGTGATGCTAAATCCCCGCTTTTCTCAAAATCTCTGCTCTGTGGAATGCAACTGGCTTGGCAGCCCTGAATGAGACCATGAAAAACAACAGTGAGTGAGCAACGAGGGTAATTACTGCACTGCATTTGAACCTTTTGTCAGTGGGCTGTGTTAGCCTTGGATAAAAAGGCTTCTTCCAGCTCTGTAGCAGGAGGTAGTTCACYGACTTCTTGGAGCAGCAAACTCTGCTCCTCATCACTCTCTGTTGGTAGTGAGGTGGTATATTTTGCCAGCCCATGCCATAGGAGTTGTTTTCTGTGGTTCGGAGAGTGGCATGTGATTAAGGAGATCTGGGCTTTGCTCTGCACACTGATCTGCTATCATCCAGGGCAGGTTCATTAAACTGCTGAACTTGCTGCACCATCCCAGTTTATTGCTCCTCCAGTTGCCCATGCTGGCTCTGTGATAGCTCCTGTATGGGCTCTGCTCTGCAGTGTGTCAGTGATGTTTCCACCAAAGGCAGTAGTGGGAGAGCTGTCATCTCACTGTGAYTCCCTTCCTTGGCAGAAGAATGGAGACAAAAATTTCCGTTTGCTGTCGTGTCAGTTAAAAGCATGTGCTCTGAGGTTGCTTTTCAACCAGGTATATTTTAATAACATCAGCTTCACCTTCTGCCTCTTCTCACTCAGAACCTGCCACTTGGACTGTACAGCAAATGGTCATGCAAACACTATATTCCCATCAGAAAAAATGATGTTGAACATCATTTGAGGAATATTTCTGATGAACACCACACTCTCTCTGAGGCTGTTTTGAACAAGTGGTGATCACTCATTACATTTTATTTCCTTAAAATGATTAATAAGAGATGAAGTGCTAATGAAATATATTAAGAATTCAGACTGTGGGTGGAGGACCAACTGAATGTTAAAGAAAACCATTATAGATAATAAGCTAGTGAATACCCCCCATAGAAAGGCCCAACCATGCATACTAAACATAGATCATGAGATTAGCACACAACATTAAATAACACCATATTTCTCAGTCTTCAAAGACACAGCTTGCAGATCTTTTGGTAATTTATCATCCTTCTTGATCTTATGTCATGCTTTGCCCCTGAATGCCTTGTGGGATAAGACAAATTGCACATTAATACACATTCATAGGAAGGAGATGAGAGCAAAACCAGTCCTGAAACACCATCCTGTTCTGCCTTTATGCTGCTGTGATTTCAGTAGGCACTGAAGTTTAACTGTCACAGTGGTAGCAAAACAGGCCCTCCAGATGCAGAGGATTAATCTGTTTACGGATCTATATCGATGTAAGTCCTCCAGCAATGATCTGGCACAGATTTATGCATTTATCTAACTTTATCCATTTAGCAAAGCATATTTTTGCATGTCTTTGCAGGATTCAGGCCATTTATTCATGGTCAGTGACACTTCTGAACTCTGTTTCTTCCCCAACAAACACATACAGGAGCAATGCAGAAGTATGTAGCCTTCCATGCCACACTGTACAATTTCATAATTTGAAATTATTCAGGAGGGAGAGAGGAACTGGTTCAATTATCATTTTATTTTCAAAATTCTGTTAGGAGATCATGGAAAAACCTCAAATTTCAAAGTCCCAATTCTCTTCAATAAAGGGTAGGTTTTGCAAAGGGTGAAATGGTGGGATGTCCTGGAAACTTCCTAGTAAAAATGCATTTGCWGGTTGATCAAATATTTCAGCTCTGTGATGGAAACGGACTCTGAGAGCACAACAAGAACTTTCTCTAGCCTCCTTATTGTTCATATCTGCCAATTTTGGAATTTGCAACTTGTTTACATTTCTCAAGAGGCTAACTAGGATGCTTTAACATATATATTAAATTACATGTATATTATGTATTGCAGGAGATCTGAAGGAAATTATGCTTCTCATATTATTTATTCACTTTTTGCTGAAGTAAGTGTCAGAGTTCTGCAAAAATGCAAGAAACATTCTATCTTTATTTTGTGGGGAGGGATTGTAAATGTTCCTCAGCAAATGAATTCACAGCCTTGCCTTTTGTTCCCAGTCTGTACATAAAAAGAACTTACAATTCCATTACATTTCATCAGAACTTTGCTGTATGTGAAGGTTGAGTTATGGGTTTCCTTACAGCAACTGTAAAGCAGAAAACTGAAGCATTATTCTCTCATCTGCTTAGTAGAGATGGGCTGGGACCAAAATACCCTGCTATCGGTATGTGAAAAATACCTGGTTACATTTTGTGAAATCARCTAGTGCTGAATGGAAGAGAAAAAAATGAAGGGAAAAGAATGGGATATTTGTACTTGTCTCTTAATCAAAGATGTTTTTAGGAGTTTGTTCTCTGGCTTACTTTTCCTAATACCTTCCATGACAACAGAAAATTTCCAGAGGTTTGTATTTTTGGCCAAAAATAAGCAGGCCTCATTTTTTCCAAAAAAAAAAATTGCCTGCTTCGCTCTGAGTTTAAATTGCAGTATTTCTACCAAACAAATTTGTTGCTTTCCAAGGGTCAAGGATTTCCTGGCTATCTGAGGCATGTGGCCACAGCCAGACCATTCCTGCAGGTGTGACACAGAGATGCCACAACTGGTGGGTGGGCAGGGGGCTGGAAGCAGCTCATGGCTCAGCTGCACGCCCTGTCTGGTTCAGACACAGCCTGCTGGAGAGAAGCACTGTGCTTTGTGCAAAGCAGCGGAGCTACCTTGGGAAGCTGGGCAGTGAAGTCAAGGCTGTGTGTGGCACTTGGCAGCAGAGCGTGAGGGCTGCCAAAAAGAAGTGCTGTCCTGCAGCTCACTTTGACCAGAGCRGGCAGGTGCCATGGTGGTCCCAAGAGAAGCTGAGATACACAGAGAGACAGTTGCTGCCAAGGGAGCCCTGCCAAAGGGTATCCCTCTGTATCTTCACCCATCTGGGAGGCTTGTTTTCCCAATGGGTGCTCCCAAGCTTACTGTGATCTTTAGGCTCTGAGGTTAAATTCTGCTTTCACTGAAAGACTTTTCTTTCCTCATGAAAACAGCAGTTTTTCTGAGCTCTGCCTCCATCTTCCCTTCATCATCTTCCTCCTACCAACAGCAGAAGCAGCCCAGTCCCTTTAGGCAGTAAAATCATGCCTCTGCTCTTCTGAGGAGTCTTGCCTCTTATTTCTGCTGAGCACCAGACCCAGAGTGCTGGCAAGATGCAAAGTAGCTGCCCTGGCTACCTCTGCCCAAGCAGCAGGCATGTCAGTGACCTCTCTGCACATGCATGTTGTATTGCAACAAGGTGGGGAACCCTGTGGATCTGCCTGCAACCTGTTATGCCTTAATTCATAAGCTCCTGACTTCACAAGTGTACCTTTATTTCATCCTATGACTGTTCTAGATTTTTCTTTTAGTGGTAATGTATTCTTTCCCATCCCATGTTTGCTGAAATGGGGTCATAGTATATGAAAACTTTCCCTTTTAATGGTGGGAAGTGACTTCTGTTGTCTTAACTTCCTTCTCTTTCTTTAGAGCTACTGAGAGGATGGGTAGGCCTTTTTCTGATCTCATGGAGCGTTAGGCACTGCAGTGCAGATTTTCTGGCAGGGATTGGGTGTGTGCTAGGCTCAGATGGGGCACAGGATATGTCTGCAACAGGCTAAGGGTCCCCTTCACAAATGTGTCTTGCCAGCTTGCATGTGATACCCAGTCTGTAAATTCATATGGTTTGCCAGTCACTAATGTTCAGAAATCATGAAGWGCCTTTTTTCCAGACCAAAATAAACAGATTAGTTTAAAAATAATATTTTTGCTTTATTAATTATAACTTTGAGTCTCTTTTTTTTTTCTTTCTCTTCTCCTTTGCAAGACTCAAAGGTACATGTGTTCCACAATTTCTAGTTTTTATTTTTCTGTTTGCCTTTGCAAAATTAAAAAGTGTATTCACATGACTCTAGATCTCCAGCCACCAACCACAGATTTGACAATACAACCTCTAATTTCTGTTTGAAATAAATGACTTTTTCTTCAGTCCTAACTTTGCCTCATTCCTCTCTATAAGAAGGAAATCTAAGGGTCCACAACATGCTTGAGAGCATTAATCTTTTATCTAAAAGAAGACTGCCTTGTCAAGGGGGAACTGAGTGCTTTTTGGCTGCTGCAGTGCTTACAGTAAGCACACATGAGACAGAGCCTGCAGTGCTGGAGAACCATGCTTTGGGGAGTCTTTGTCTTCACTGCAACTCCCTAAAAGCCTCTTCTRATCTCTGAGGGGCTCAGGGTATTTGAAGAGAATGGAGATGGAAAACAGACCTGTTCTCGGACAGAGAACAGACAGAGGCAAATAACAGGAATTAACATGGCTGCAGATCCTTTTTTTTCCCCAGTGTTCTCCAAGTCTACCATGATCTTTAGACTCTTGGGTTGAATTCAGCTCTTTCACTGGAATAAACTGTTCTTCCCTGTGAAAAAATTTCTCTACTAGGTACTGCTCATTTTCCTACTGGGGAGAGCTAGGCCCTTCCAAAGTATCTGGGGCTGAAATGAGGAATCAAAATGTGGAAGAGATGTGATAGAGTTGGGCTTTTGATAGAGGCCTTTAAAATAATGAGAAACCTGAAGAAGGCCAATAGGGAATTCTCCATGACACAAGAGCACTTACTGGGGTGGTCAAGCAACAGGAGTAAAATAAAGCTACAGAAAYGCATAGCTCAGCTATGGAACTGTAATTGCATCTGCTAAAAGTATTAATTTGTTAAAAACCCTGAACAGTTGTACATATTCATCCATCCAAGGCTATTAACACAGAGATAGGCATACAACCCCTAGCTCACAAAATTCCTATGCAGACTGCAAAATCTGGGCCTGTACACCAGGGAAGGAATTGTTTGCTTTACCCAGTTATTTTATATTTTCCCTATACATCTGTGAGCTGATTTCACTCCCACAAAGAATGTGTGCAGCATGAGCAGCTCCTCCCTGCACAGTTCACAGGGTCCCCAAGCACAGGTTGACATGCATATGGAGGAGATAACTTGCATTGCTACTTAATCTAGACTTGTCCTCATATTACCTGGGCCCTGGGCAATTTCCTTCTAAAATCAGCAGTACATCATACCATGGAACATTTAAGAAAAAATAAAACAATAACAAAAAAATTCCCAGGTTAAAAACTTCCCTGTAGTGGATCTCTTCTTTTCTTCCAAGTTGCAAATGACACCATGGGAAGCAGCCAGTGTAACTACCCTGTGTCCTTGGCAGGAGTCAGGTGGATACAGGCTGCACAACATAATTCAAAGCTACTTTCCCACATCTGGTGTTATTTTCAATTGTCTTGGAATGAATGAGTACTAAATTTGACTGACAAAGGCAACTTTAAATCAGAGCCAAGAGCAAAAGATTTGGACAGATATCTGTCAGCTGGGGGGGAAAGGGCCAAGAAGCTACCCTTGTGCTCAAGATAGCATCATAAATTTGCAACAAAACATCTTTGGCTGAGTTGAGGCTAGCCAGAAGTTGTAGCCTGTGTCCTGAGTATTTATGTTGCTGGAGAGCATGGATGTTTTCTTCCTACAGAGCATCTCCTTGCTGCAGTTTTTCCCCATGTCCTGCAGAGTGCAGAGTGGTGTTTTGAAATTGAGGATCTATTAGTCTGGAAAGAGGATAAAGTCTAAACCTGCTTGAAATTCTCTTTGGTAATAGCAAGGAGGGCAGGCTGCTCTGAGTTATGAAGGTGGCCTTTTAAAAATGGAAATAAACAGACAGAGAGAGCAGACAACTTTAATGAAGAACTACCCGTGTCTTTTTTGCTCTCTGGTTCCATTAACAAAAGGAGATTGAAAAAAACAGGGCAGTTGTGTGAGGAACAACTGGCCACCACTGTGTGCCTGAGCTTTTGTGAAAAACATGTGCCTGTCACTGCAGAGAAATCCTGAAATGTCAAGGGGCATCTGCAACACTCAGCCTAGCAACAGCCTCATTTAATACCACAAAAACACTTGAGAGCTTCAAGATGAGCAAAAGGAGAATTTGGGAGACATCAAGTGCAGATGCCTGCCTATATCCATCTTTGATTTTGTTCCAGGGGTCTTCAGACATCTCCAAACCCCAGTTTGGATGCTTCATGTGGCATACTAAACACCATCTGCTTGCTTGGTGATCTTAAGAGAACTGTTGCACTGGGCCAGTCATCTAACCCCACAGTATGAACAGTATTGATCTGAGGGACAGCTCAGGGCAAAGTTGGTGAGTAGCCTAAAATGTGCAGTGTGGTAATGGCAGGTGCTCCAGCCATGCTGGACCGATTGATGATTCCTTGCATTGCAGTAATGCTCAAGGAGCCATGCAGGGTAGAGACCTAATCCCATTAACTTGAAAACAGGGAGAAGAACAGAGAAAAGGATCCTAGGGTAAAATCTGAAGCTGCAACTTCTAATATGAGGCTGTCAGTATGCAACAATCTGGAGCCTTTTCTAACCTCTCAGAACAGGGTGTTTGGCAGAAGCTGACCTGTTCTTCAGTCTATACCAAACCAGTGCCATCCTGCTTCCAAAAGGTGCTGGCTGCAGCTCACCCCCATCCTTTGCTGTTATAAACATCAGAGCAAAAGAAGACCTGAAGGAGGATTTGGGATCAGGGGTTCTTTAGGTATTCCGACAATTCATGAGATCTGTCATCAGCTGCAGAGCAGTGCAAGATTTGAGCAGGATTCTATATGCCGCTGCTGACCTAGGCAGGCAATTCACATGTTGCCCCATTACAGCCTCCAAATGCTGCAGCACATAGTAGTTTAGAAATACAGCCCATAAATAACCRGGGAGGATCGGGGAAAAGGGCAGCTTGGCTTGCTTGGCAGCTTTGCTACTAAGTAGCAAGTCTCTCCTGGTTCTGAAATGCCTAGCAATGTAGATGAAGTTAATTCACTCTCGCCAGCCAGCTGCAGGAGACTTGGGAACTTCTTCCTTCTGCAAGGCTGTGTGTGCAGAGCTGTACCTGTCACAGATACTGGATGAGACAGATCTTGGACAGATCTTGTATTATTCTTATAGCTTTAGGGCAACTGGAGGGAGGAGAAGGGGAGTAAATCAAATCAAACACACAAAAATAAAACAAACAGAAACTTCCCAGTAGTCTTCAAGTTGATGGGGGCCAACAGTGACATTGTCTATTCCAGAAGCCACTGTCAATTATTTATTATCACCTTGAACATAGCAGAGTAGCTGAGCAGACTGTGCTTTGGGGTTTCCTTTGTGTGTAAGTGTAGCGTGTGTGTGTGTGTGTGTGTGTGTGTGTGATACTGAGTTTTTTGCAAAGCACAGCAGAGAGCAAAAGAGAGGCTTCTAGCTCTTGGAGTGAAGACAGGTGACTTTACAGTTAGGTATGTGGCACAGTAAAGACAAATTTCTTTTCCTCCCTCTCTCCATCCTGCAAGGTCTGCCTCTGAAAGGCCATGCCAAATATTCTTATTCCCATTTGGCTGCTGGAGGGAAGAGACGTTCACTCCATCAGGAGCATCCTTCCAGCAAGTTCGTACCTCACGGATGGCATCATATATTGAATCATGTGGTGGGATGATGTCCATGACTTCCAAGTGAAAAGCCTCCTCCTTGGGAGCCCTATGCTGTGTCCTCCCATCCTTTTCCTTTAATGTCAAGAAAGCATCTCTCCCACTCTGTTGCTCCCTGTCCTAGGCAGAGCCAAGATGGGATCTCAGAAATGAGTCAGGCAGCCAGCACAAAGAATCAGGAGACTGGCCATTGGGCTGTGTGGCAGATGCAGAACACGCTGACTAGATGTGGGAGCATGAATTTTAAGGACAGCTGAAGCCTGGAATGAACTGTGGAAATCTCAGGCATATCTGGGACATAGGACGGGTCTGCCTGGCTGAGGAGCAGTGTAAATCAGTGAATGCACAGAGAGAAAAGAAGAGGACTCTGATTCCCTTTTTGTATTATTGTCCCTGGGTGCAAGACAATCCCTAACTCTTGTGCATCTGAAGGCTTCCAGTGCACTTTGATGTTGTCCAACCACGTTTCCAGGCCAGCATTCTTTGTGCGCTCCTCGTGGGCTTGTTATCTTCAGATCACAAATCAACTCTCTTATTGAGCCACTTCCAGCCTCTCCTGCTAATAATGCATCCTTGTACTCCAGTCTCATCTGGCAATTGGGTAGCAACTAAGGGGCAGTGGCACTGGAACAGGACTCCTCCAGCTTCAGGGCAAGAGGAATTCTTTGTGGTTCCACAGCTGATTTTTGACGGGTGCAGACACATCCCTTTCTCTCCCTGTCTTCTAGGTCCTTCAAGGCAAGCTGCCTTTCTGATTTCTAGCTTGACATCCCATCAGCAGTTAGATGTCATGATCCTGACCTCTGTTAGTGGCAGTCTGGGCAGTCCTGTGGCTTGATAGCCAGTGTAAGGCACCGATCATCATAGTGCTGTCATTTACTTCAGTTCTGTGTCTTTCTTAGTCTCTACACCTCCTGACAATGCTTGACATGTTTCTATATGCTCACTGAGCTCTTGATAACTTCTGTGCTGCTTTTCATCACAAATCTTTTGGCCTCCTTTTCTCTTGCTTTTAAAGCATGCTGTTGCCTTCATTATTATCTGATAGCTGACAAACTCAGCAGGAGCAATGGAAGGTTGTTTGCTGTCATTAAGACCTACTACAGGAAATTTGCTTCCACACTCTTCCAAAAGTACCTTTCTCTGTCTGTCTCCTCCCTGTTCCACTCCCTCTATAAATCTTGGCGTGAAATGCTAAGTACCTGTGTATGGATCATTGATTTTAATGCTAATTTCATTGTCGGAATTCTGACAGAGGAAATACATGGTTATGACTGCCTGGAGTTGGTTGGATCTCTTACATCTTTAATTCTCCGAGATTGTTTTTGTTCTTTTCTATGCTTTACTAAGCAGAGGAGGAATATGTAACAGGAACACTGAACTACACTGGTAGGCAGTAATCCCCAAAGTCATGAGGCTATGACCCATGCAGTAAAGAATATGAATTTATTCTTTACATCATGTGGGTGCATGTTAGAACATTGATCACTAAGCTAGTTTTTGAGGATTACAGTTAGATATGGTGAAATCTTYTTCCAGTGTCAGCATCATTCTTGTAAGTGGAACTTAGTCTATTACTTAGATCTTGTAACATAAAGCAAAACATGCAAATATATCTACCAACAGAGTCCTTGGAACTTCCAGCATCATGGGAAAGCAATTGGTCTTCAGCTCCTAAGTGTCTAAGTCTCTTTCAAAAAATGAGTCTTTCAGTTACTTACTTCAGTTACTTTCAGTTACTTACAGAAACTCCATTTAATGCACTGTTGCTTACTGCAGAAGCTACAGCATCAGCTTTATAAATTCTCTTTTCTAACTTTGCTGCTGGTGATTGCACATTGTACTTCTCTTCTAGTCAAAGTTCCTTGTCTGCATTCCCCTTGTAGTCAAATAAGAGATGTCAGTACTTGGAGGAGGGTGGTTTCTCTCAGTCTACCTTACAAACACCTTAACATGGGTGAATTGCTTATGGGAGCTTCCTTTCTCTTCAGATGAACTTATCATCTAGGCAGCTTAGATGATAAGTTTAGACTGGATGCTAACCCATAGGTTATCAGTAAATTCAGTGAATCCTTGCATTTAGGCTTCTAAGATTTCCAAAGTGGCTCTAATTATTTGAGTGGGAGAAAATGTTTAATGCTTTGGAGAACATGGGCCTCAGTGCCTAAATATTTTTGAAAATAACATTTAAGATCTCTACTGCTTCCCTGCATTTGAAAATGCTGTTTAAAATATGCTTAAAAACAAAAGGAAAAATGTTGTATGTCCCTAAAGAACGGAGATTTTAAGTAAATCTAACATTAAAAAGTAGACTTACAAGCTCAGCAATGTTAAATAGCTGCTAGAATTAGCAGCAGGTTATAAAGTCTTTAATTTTTGAAGCTTCTGTTTGGAGGCAAGCCAGATCATCAGGAAGGAAAAACTGATACCATGTAGTGGAGTCAGAGAGCTCCATGCAAAATAGTGAGAATTGAATAGTAATCTTGATCAGTCCCTAACAATCTGTAACAGTTGAAATGGATTGGGAACCAAGGGACATCTTAATTGCTGATTCCCCAAGAGCTTGAGATGGGTGCTGAACATCATGGTGCTTTTAGAGCCCATAAATTACCAAGACAGTGATATATTAGTGAATGAATGAATAATGTAGAGATCAACATGGCTTATTTAAATTTAGCTTAACCTTTTCTTCCATGGGAGAGCAGGAGAAGAATAATTGAGTCAATTAAATTTTAATCTTGAAAATGTTGATCTGTAGCTGGGTTTGCCACAGACCAGGTTTCCCTTTCCCACTTAGATAAGGCAAGACTTTTCAAAATGAAGTCTCCATACTAATACTAACTGCAATATGCCCAGAAATAATGCAAGGAAGACATTTATGTGTGGCAAGATTCTCAGCTAATCCTATGGGATCAGTTTTATGATCCTATTTTCTCAAGAGCTGTATTTGTAAGATGGAGATTTTTTTTTTCAATACAGAACATTAATAAAAACAAAAAAAAACCCCCAAAAGATGAAGAAATAAAGTCCTACTTGCAAAGCCTTTTGGATCAGGTCCCTGGTGTACATGATAAGGGGATAATAGCTGATTTTAATTTAAAAAGAAATTAATGTAAATAAATGTACTTGTTACAATTGACTGGAAGAATTGAAGTATTTCATGAGGTCACCTGAATTTTCAAATTCCCTTGTGGCTAAAACTGAGCTGTTCATAAGCATTATAATTGCTTGCTTGTTATTTTGTACAAGTGTTAGACAGACAAAAAAGAGTTCACAGATTTTGCATTTTTATTTATCTTCTGCTTCAAGAGTGTGTCCAACCTACCTGTTGGATAGCTGAGCCACTGCCTTAAACCTACAGAGCCAAATGCTCAAAGTTTCTGTGCTGTGACTTATGCTCAGAGCCTCATACTCAGCACTATAAGCAGTGAGGTCCCCAAACAGCAAATACCTTTTGTCTGAGAAGGGCTCTGGTGTGCCTGATCCTGCTCTACTGCGTTATCAGGGATAAAATACAAGTCCTTTATGCTACAGAGGGGTAAAAGCCTGAAAAACAACCATAAGAGCTTTAGGACCCAAATGGCAATAAAAAGATAATGACTGTTCTGAGATGACAGAGGTGGAAACTGATGGGATGTCACATGCCTGTGCAGAGCTCTGATTGAGGCAGTGGAAAAGGAATGAGGATTACCTGTCACGCAGGTTTGAAAAGTAATGGAGAACAGCTATGAGCTCTCCAGAGAAGCAAAGGAGCAGCTGACCATAGCAATGATTGAGACTCATCTATGACATCCTATTCATAGTCCTGTATCAGGGATAACATAGACTTCGAGAGAGGACTTAGTTGTTTTGCCCATCATTTTATGAACAGGGGACCTGAAGCATGGAGCACCAAAGACTTATGCAATTAAAAAAGCCTGAGCAAAAAACTGGTGTATGTTTTTGCTTAGGGCTCAGTCTACTTGTGCAAAACGCCATCTGTCTCTGGACATGGGCTGGTTGCCTGGAAAAGGAAGCACACATTTTAGCAAGCATTTTTGAAACTGAAGTRTAAGTGTTGTGTATGGCACAAATAAGGGAGCCCATGGCAGGACCAAGAAGAGAACCAACTGACATCTCAGTTATTCTACATCGAACACAAAACCTCACCAGAATATTGAATGGGAATAACAATGTGGTGTCAATAGAGACACTCTAGAGGTGTATCTTCTGAGGACTTTGTCAAAATACAATCCTAGTCCTCTAATCATTCTTCTAGTATAGAATAATAATTTGCTTTTCCTTTTGGGGACCTCACTGCATTAACTAGACTTTAAGATATACAGCCTTCCTTTGAGGAAGGCAAATTTTATTAGCACCAATAGCACAGGCAATGTAAATGATAGGACAGATAGATAAATGTATTTAGACTGGGGCAGAGATGAACCTTTATGGTATTTCATATCATACATCTCTGCTCTTGGCTGGGACTGCAATATGACCAGAAAATTGCTAATAAAGGAGAGACCCTTTGCTGAAGACATAACCAGTAAGAAAACCTAAGGTGTCCTTATCCTTAGACCTTTGCCTCAATTACAAGGTCATCCTGCTGGCCTAAGAATATTCTATATCTCATTTTAACGGTGTCAGGTAATTCTGTTCAAAGGAAGATAAAGAAAAAATACTGTAGGGGAGAAAGGAAAGCATGGGAGGGAAGCAGACCTAAGTGGAAATTATAAATGAAGCATTATTATGTAAGGCCAGTAACAGGTTTTCACTATAATTAAGATGGATTACTTTAATAATCCTTAAGGGCTTGATTCAGAATTGCATTACGAACCATTTACGTGGGGCTTCTGCACTYACTGCCTCTGTGAGGAAATGGCAGGTGTTTAAATAAGAAAAGGAAAGTTCAGAGTTTTTGTATTTCTTCAAGTAGCCTCCTCAGATTTGGAGAGATGCATGGCTGCCTTAGATTTATGCACTGAGGAGAGTGTGCAAGCCTTGATAGCACTCTTTGGAAGTAATTACCTTTCACAGATTTTACATCTGAACATATATACAGGGCATCACAATTTGGCTAAGGGGGGGGCGGGAACAACAAAACCTTTTGTGCACAGAATAGCTGCTGTTTGGATTAATGAACTGCAGAACTAACTCCCCTTTGCAGATGTCAGGTGTACCTTAAAAACATACTCGCTTCCTTTGCAAATACAAATATATGGAAAAGATACTGTAYTTCATAAGTGAGGCCTGGTCTATCTGGGAAACAGGAAGGGAATGATGTTCTCAATTTCATAAGAATATCTTATTGTTAGAATGAATAACATGCTGCTAAACACAGGAGGAGAGTTTAAGGTTATGATTTTTTAATTTAAGGTTAAAATTTTTGACACTTGTCTGAGTCTAGTAACTGAGCTCACAAGTATTCATGGACACACATACTTTGATTTTTTGTGAGTGCAGAATAGTGAGAAGATCACATTGTATGTAAGTTTGTGGGACAACTGATGGCAATGCAGTGTAGACTAATTTCCAAATATTTGGCATTTGAATCATTTGTCAGCTTGAGGACAAGGACCCCACTGGTGTATATGTAGGCCTTGTGAATGTGAAAGATGACATCCAGTTCCCACCCAGGGAATGTACTGAGGTTACTCCCATGGAGAAGTGGATGTGGGGAGTGCTCCACACTGCTATTGGCCAAAGACCTGCTAAGATATTCCCTCTGAGGGGATTTCTGAGGAGAAAACCATGCCCTTGAAAAAGGCTGATTAGTGCCCAGCTCATCGATCTGGGATAGCAGAGACCATCTGTGGGGCCTTCTGTTCTGAAAGGATTGGTAGCTCCTCAGGCAGGGATTTGGCAAAAGCTACAATGCCTCCAACATGCAGCTGAGCTGGGCAAAGCAGAATCACGTGGGGAATTACAGCAAACTCCATATCTTGCAAGTGCTAGGCCCAAGGGATGTGCTCTTGATCCTTTTCCCTGGAAAGCCCAGGATGGAAGTTAAGCACAGATACAAGAACGACTGTCTCCCTGTTTTCTTTTACTCGTGTTGTTTCTCATGTGCTGCATCACAAGAATTCAGTGGCCTCCTTCATGCTCCGCTGCCTCACTCCTCAGAGACATTGTGTGGGAGGAGAACCAGAGCATCGTTTGTCATTGCTGGGCTTTTGCAGGTTCACTTGCTTTTTGTTCCTGGAACGCACACAATGAAATCATCACTTAGTATCATCTGCCTGAGTCTGACAGAACAGAATTGATTGTTCCCAATAGGTATATTTATTACTGTTGCCATTTACCAGTCCACTTTCTTTTGCTTCTGGTTGGCCGTAACACTTGCTGCAGAGATGGAACCACACTATCTGCTGCAGATAAGTGAAGCCAAAGTAACTCCTAGATAAAGAGCACAGGGAAAACTTGCTGACTAGGAAATTCCCAGCTTGCTGTGCTTACTTAATACTGCAATATTTATTTGTTGTTCCCAAGCAGCACAAAACAAGCTTAAGTGGGTTAAAATCCAAACCCTGAAAGCACTGGAGGTGTAATGCTTTTATAAAATCATCCATTTCACACATATATGAAATGTTGTTTTCCTTTTCTTTTTGTATATTGTTTTCTTTTCTTTCTCTTATTTTTGACACAAAAATATGTGTACTGTCTAGATGTACTTTTCTGAACTCCAGAAATTTTTAATTACATTTCAATTTAATGTGGCCTAGGAAGTTAAAGGGAGCATAAGGGATTTAGATGCTTGATTCAAAGGTACCTCAGTCTTTGGAAAAATCARATTTTGACTACTTAGTGGATTGAAAATGAGATCCGATCCATTTTCCTACCATGATTCAGCTRCACCTCAGCTGGTAGTAAAGGGAAGTTACTAACTGCTAGCTCTTCTGAGGCCTCCTTGGGTTTCAGTTCATGTTCCACTAGACGAATATCCACATTACAACATCAGTATAAATTCTCTTTGCTACTCAGAGTCTATTGCCATTCTGATCTGGATTGTCTTTAAGGAGAGAAACATCAGTGCATATTCCTGGTGSTTTGAGGTGGCACTTAAAACTTTAATACATATTGTGTGATGTCCACAACTTGCCATTATTTTCCTCGAGGTCCACAGATTATGTCCCAGTAAGAAGAGTCTGTGAGTTACCCAATAAATTACAATGACAAATCTACTGTCCTATGAATAATACATAAGCAAGGGACAGGAATATCTGTTGCCATTTCTGTGGATGTTACTAATAACACGTAAAGTCACGCCTCTGGGAATACTGTTCTAAAGGAGCATGATGCTAAGGCTATGAGCATCTTGCTTGGCACRTAGAGTTGCTGTTTATAATGCAGGTTGCATTTGCCAGTGTCAGAAAACAAAAAGTAGGGAGAGACAGCAGATCTGTGATTGCTAAGAAGCAGAAACAGCCTTTGTGCTGGGAGGCAGAAGGAAAAGTGATGGTCCAATAATATGCTTCTTGGCAAATAATCATTTAGGAGACATTAGAGAAATAAGTACAGTATGAAATAGAAGTGGCATTTTTTTGGCCTAACGGGGATATCTCTTATTCAGCAATGTTGTTGAATAAAATATGAGCCACCAAGAGTTTTGTTTTGTACTTCTGTATTTTTATTAAAATGTTCAGGGTTTACAGCTTAATAAATTGCTGAAAAGAAAAAAAAATGAATCTGGAGATGATATTGTTTCCCTCCAATCTGTACTACAGTAAGTATAATGTCAGAAAATTCATTTAAGCTCATGTTACTATGATAGAAAAGCTCCACTCAAAAAGTCTACACCTCCTTCCTCTCCACAGGCAATCAGTTCTCCCAAATTTACTGCACGTCTTTGCTTCACTATCAGACGTATCTTGTTGCTCAGGATCTTTTATTCAAATGGGGCTGCCTGCTAAAATGAGTGCTGTTACTGTAACTATAGGGAACTTCTTAATTCTTGAAAGGACTAAGAAGAACATTCCCTCCTAGAGCTGGTTAAAGTTGCTTCTTTTTACTCTCTTTAATAAAATAGTATTAGGCACAGGGGAAAGAGGAATCAGCTCCACCCTTCTGGGAACCTGGAACCAAGCTAACGTGATACTAAGTTTAATCTTTTCTCCCTCTCGTGTTTCCACATTGATCACTTCATAGAGCTAGATCCTGAGCAAGTTATCAGATAGCCGGCTCATTTATTTGATATACACTGTGCAAAGTCAGTTTTTAGAAAGCCTTCCAGGTTCCCAGTTATGTGGTCCTGGGCAATCTTCAGCCGATGTACTGCATTTTAGTCAGTACTCCTCCATCTTCAGTCCCTACACCACCCATGGAGAAGACTGAAAATGAGGAGGCATAGCTTATATTTCCCTAGGACCAAGTAGCCAGCTTCTGGCTTGGCTGATGGGGCCAGATGCTCCCATCCTCCCCATGTCCCACGTCCCACCACCCTCCCAGTTATCTGTCATGGGACATCCCGCAACTGATGTGGGCCCTCTCTGGGCACACAGCGTGCAAACATCCTGTGACTGAAAAGGTAAGGAGCCTTCAGTCACATGGTCACAGACCAATCACTCCTGTCACAAAACCACAACTATCAGAGCATTTGGTTATGCAATCTCCCACCCATCCTGTCATGGGCAGGCCAGAGAAGGGCTGGTCTGCCAGCTCAGTGGTGCTGAGGGCACCCTTTTGCTGGTATACCTCATGTCCAAGAAAGACCTCAGCCGCTGGAGACAGTAGCATTGTTAAAACATTGGTTCTGCCCCACCATTCAGATATTACACCTCATGGATGCTTTTTAGGAGAAATATGGATTTTATGAAGAATGAGAATTATTTCTCTAACTCCAAATTTTGATTCCTTAATCATAGAAAAAGAGAGGACAGTCTGGTAGTCTGATATCATCTCTCAGTTCAGGACCACCTTATATATTTTTCCCAACAAACAAATGTCTAATTTGTCCTTAAAAACATCAGTTGATCAGTCTATAGCATCCTAAACCAGTCTAGCCTAATTCTTCTGGTGCCTTATAACTAGAAAGTTTTTCTATAGTTATGCAATAGCGTCCAGCTTAATTTCATTAAACCAGCTTGGGTACCAGAAGAGGAATAGTCCAATTAGTACGGCATTAAGCCTAGGTTAATTAGACCTGTTCTAGCACTTGCTCAGAGCGAGTTTAACTCTATGACTTTTTGACAGACCTTCTTTTGTTACTATTTTCTGATGCTTGAAAGATTTTATATAACGGACACACACCATCCGCTATGCAGTAGAGTATTAAATAATATTGACAGAAATATTTTTCTCCTTTGAAGAATGCTTTGTTTTGGTCAATATCCAAATATTCCTGTTCATGTATGTGCGTGTGGAGGTGCTTGTAAACATCCCAGTGCAATAGATTAATCTTCACATTAACAGATTTTTTGCATCTTATGCCTCATTATTATTTAGATTAGCCCAAGCCCAGGGCATTCCAAGCTGCTCCTAGTTTGTTAATGGATTTGGTGAAAAAATTCATACTACTTCGAGGTCAGGTCAGAACAGAAGCTTTGTTAGTAAATACTAGTTAGCTCTAGGAGAGCACGTGGCAGCAAAGGTGGCAGAAAGCCGCACAGGGACGGTCTCCGCAGACCAGACAGGAACACGGCTTTTTTTAAACCTCTTCCAGAAGCTTCTTCATCAGTCAGAGGTCACAGTCAGACCGCTCCTTTACGGAGCACTGTACATCATGGCGCCTCCGAACCGGCCGGATCCGGTTTTGACCGGTAGCGCTGATCCACCAAGGGAAAGTGCCAGAACAGGTAAGAAACGTCCGTAACAGGCCTCAGCCGAGAGCGAGTGTTCCCAAACAGCGAATAAACCCTTGAGATGCATCTCACAGCCTGTATTTACACACAAACAACCACAGATTTTATTYTCCAGCCTCAGTCTTTTCTTGCATTTCCCACAGTGGTTTAAAAATTTTTCTGTTCACTGATTTTGATTCCTTAATCATAGAAAAAGAGAAGACAGTCTGGTAGTCTTGTGTCATCTCTCAGTTCAGACTCGGAGAGGCACTGGTATGACTATCTTTTTTAATTATGCAGAGATACGTGAAATCATTTGAAAAGCYACTTACACAGCACTTCTGGAAGAAACAAATGCCTCCACTCATAGAGGRCACCATTCCTTTTAGATGGAGAACAGGCCAGATTTCAAACCTGCACAGACCTCGTGTGTGATCAGGGACCAGGTATCAATATCTCGGGCTGGCTCATTAAAACCTAGTTTCTCTTTTTGCCTGTTCTCTTTTTGCCATAAAACTGGCAAAGTTAGGTGCACCACAGCGTCCTGACCAGTACCTGGATAGGACCAAACGTGGATGAAGGCAATTCACACTGTGCTGGAAAAATATGCCTCAGATGAAAATGGGGGCGGCCTTGCAGCTCTTTGCACTTGAAACCACTTTATCCAGACGTATATTCCCTGTCAGTCTAAACAAAGAGGGGGAAGCACAACGCTGACAAGAATCCTTACATCAAGTGAAAGGTCCTTGGCAGACCTGACTGTAGATCAAAAATCTAGACAAGAAGAAATGAATTCTCAAGAGGTCACAGGAAATTTTGTTTCATTTCCAAAGCCATGAATTTAAAAGTCTGCCCAGGACAGACTTTCCTGTAATCAGAAAAGAGAAAGACAACCTTTTGGGGGCAAAAATGCATAGCAGAAGAGAAACTATAATAAGAAGGGAAGTTCTAGAGCACTAATATTAACATCGCAATTAAACAGAGCCATTTATGTTGGTCTAGCCTATATGGGCACAAAATAAGCCTTCATTTTCTTCTATTGCAACCTCTTTCCTAATTTCTCCTCCTTGCATGCCTGCCACCTGTGAATCAAGAATCTCAAATGCTTTGCCACAGCCTCCCTTTCACAGAGGTATCACTTTATCTTTTTTTCCTCTTATGTGCCATTATGCTTGAGTACCTGAAAAGTTTCATTCTAGCTATTTGCTGATTAGAAGATGACCTGTATGTGTGCATGTGTATAAAAATTTAATATAAAAACATGTATTTGCGGAATTAAGAAAAGATTCCAGAGCTGTCAAAATACAAGTGCTCAAAAGTCATTAGCTAATACCTTCCCTGTCTCTTTCCTGCCAAAAGTAATGAGATTGGCTTTAATATTGTAGGACATTCAGGTTGGAAAGGACCTCAATATGTTATCTAGTCCAACCTGCTGCTCAAAAAGGATCAGCTATGTAGCCATGAAACTACCCCCTCCTGATGCATATTTATTTGTGCTGTGTTCTGAGTCTACTATGAATGTGTGAGGTTGAATTTAAGAAAAGCAGTCCTGATACCTTGTCTGGTATCCCGTGACTACCAGCCATGCTCTGCTCCAGAATGGATCTGCAGAGTCACTACTAGCCATGCTCTGCTCCAGAATGGATCTGCAGAGTCACAACCTAGGCTAGACTGACACCACAGAGCTCATGCATGCTGTGTATCAAGACTGAATAGGTAAAAGTGATCTGTACAAATGTCTCTGAAAGACATCTTGAAAAGTAGTTCTAGGTGGTCCTGTTATGTTTAGAAAGATTTTATTTTGATGAGTGCCTGAACCTTCATTCAACTATAAAATAAAACGAAATAAAAAAAAAAGCTTTGGACAATCTCAGCATCTCTCCAAGTTGTTTTGTAGGGAAGAGGGGAAAATTGTTGAATCTTTGACATCAAGTGGTCTGACAAAAGCTAAGGGAATAATTACCCTAAGCAAAACTGTGGGAGACTCTGCTTTCTAAAAGGTGTAAGCAAACTCATAATCAGATTAAATCAAAACAGTAAGTGACCTCATCCCAGTAACCACATTTCTGCCTTTTGCCCAACAGCAACTGCTGAGAACAGCTTAATTATATTTTCAGCCTAATCACCAGTATGTTTACTAATGGTGGGGAGTATTTTTAAGTACCTGGAGGATAAATTTATCAAAGATACATGTAAGTCCAAAACATAATCTGCTCACGCCCAGGTTGAAGAGATAGGGTCAGGTGCATTAAAGGTATTAGAAGGATTAAATGTGCTAGCAGACAGAAAGCCTACTGGAATTTTCTTAAGATTGAGAGAGATGAATATTATTAAGCTTGGTGATCATACATGTCATTTCAGGAGACAGGGTATTAGAAATGGAAGCAAACATCATTAACAACAACTAGAAGAACAGTTTCATCTGCATACATAAATATTTTAGTCCTAGCTCTTCCTCTGGCTAGGTCATTAAAGAACTGCTCAAGAAAAAATAATAATAAKAAGATGAAGCATTCACCCTGAAGGCATTCAACTGAAAAAATGAATACGAGGTTAAGGAATATAGGGAGAAATAAGAACAAAGGGATGGACTATGAGCACTTTGAAACTAGTGTAAAATTAATGATATTTGTATAAACAAGACCAGACTCTGGCTTCTGCCAAGGCTGAAGTTTTGGAATAGTAACATGTAGATGAGATGTATTACTGCCTTGTGAACTTGGAGGACTAGAATCTTACTTTTACAGCTGAGCAGCTGAGTGGTTCAGAGATAATCTCTGAGGATGTGATTTTCAAACCTAATTGTCTAGAGATCTCCTTACCAGGGCCTTTTCCTTCGAGAGGTGCCAAGCAGCCATTTAAAGTGAAAGGAGAAACAACATGGAAAGCTTGAGCTTCCTGTCAGTAACACATGAGAACAACAAACTGCTCAGGTATGCATGGGCTGTATCATAACATAGCATAATATTGCTCATGCAGAAATCCACTTTCCTCCCAAGTTACTGTCATATTTAGGCACTTTCCAGAGCTACTAATGAAGATACCTTGCATTAGTCTCCTTGAGGTACCAGTATTGTGTAATGTTAGATGAATCAGAGTTTTCGATGTGTAAAACAAATTTCCCACTGACTCTTCTGTGCCTCYTGAACACACAAATGTCTCACACTTTCTTACTGCCAGTCTGCTGCCTTTTTACTGCACTGAATCCATGGAAAAAATGGCATCTTCCATGTTGAGGGCAGGGAGCTTTGGCTAGCCAGTTCATTGCTCTGGACACTCTGTGGGAAGTCCCAAGGACCAGCCTCAAAGCCATAGACTGAACCTTTCACTTGCTTTGCCTCTAGTTCCAAGTTTAGGAAAAGGGGGTAACGTTACATATACAGGCCAAACCCTACAGAAGAGTTTTTGCACATTTTGAAAGCACTTGCCACAAGGAAATGTGCATTATAGAGACAACACACATACATACCTGTTCTTAGGGGTCCAAGCCTCCCCTCTTTTACTTATCCCTTTAAATCAACCACAGTAAAGTGTTTCCTAAGAAGAACATTTTTTTTTCTCTTCCTTGTCATGAATGAATATCAACTTAGAGTGATGTAGCTCTACCTGTAAGAGTCAAAGCTGGCAGACAATTCATCATCCTGTGCCAAGTTGACTCATTAGAAACCCAGGAAACTAGTTATTAACTAGCTCCTTAATATATTTCCTGTTATTCTAATTTCACAAAGTCTCCTGTCCCTCTACTTTGTACTTTGCTGCTAAATTACAATTATCATGGATCTTAGATCTCTTCACCTGTGGGTGGTCAACTCATCCATCACCACAGAGATTTTTGAGATGCTAAAACCCAAGACGTTTTGCAGATTGAAATAGCCTTTAAAAGTAGCATTTGCCTGTAAAACTGCAGTGCGGACCCCATCAACTTAGACTGTGTGTGGGGGCACAAGCTTTTGTTTACACCCCTTTTTAAAAAAATCTGATAAAAGGCAGCAGCACCATGTCCAGAACCTGGATTTCTACAGCGAATGCCAAGTATCACAAATAATCTCTATCATAAGTTGGTTAGAGTTAAAGATGCTAGTGGAGAATTTCCATCATTTTGTCTTGGTTACCTGGAGCATCTAAAATCAATCAGTTTTCAGCTGGCATTACTATGTGTGAACTGACTAGCTAGACAGCATGAATACTATATGTCTGTTCAGCATTTCCCAACAGCATGATACTTATTACAGACACAGGGTTCTACTGACTTGAAAGGATATTATGAACATATATATATATATATACTGCATATATTTTTCTGGATATGAATCAGACCTGTTAAAATATTGTGCAGGCTGCATATACAGTAATACCAGGGAAAATAGAAAATATTCAAAATCTACTTGGGCTCATTTCTAAAATGAAAATATAGAAATTGCTGAGAAGAATGGCTATTTTTCTCTCAATACCAGCTTCATCACTTCTACTTCCAGACCTCTATCATTTTTCAGAGCTCACTTTTACCAGCAGTGAGATGTGTTTGGATCTACATTTTCTAAAAGATTTGGTCTTATAAAGAAGAATAACATAAAAACCAGCACTGGATTCTGCTCTCTTCAAAATATTAAAATGAGTGGAGGGTGCATTTCTATCCTTTTGAGAGGCTTTATTTTTTTCATATTTCTTACTTTTTAACTAAAACCTCATTTTTGCACCAATAATACCCAAAGGTATCTCTTTAAATTTTTAATCGAACATGAGAGTTGCTTTTCATTCACACTTTTCAATCCAAAGGGGCAAAAGGGAGAGAGATTAGAAATTACCATATTTATGACACATTCCTAATGAATGTGAAATGCCATCTTCTAACAATTCTCTACAGCTTTATACTCTGCCTTTGCTATTTGTTTATCATTCCATGTGATTAGTCCTGTGCTGCAGCATTGCCAAAGCCAGTCAGATTCCTTCTGTGGTGTACTCTAGGATGTTTCAGACATTTGGAAACTCACACTTGCAAACGGGAAATATTTTGTGCCTTGATTTGTTATGTGTAACATTCATATTTGGTGAGGAGATGGGGGAAGTATTACACTGAGTGTAAGTTGCCTTGTGCTAATTGTATTGCAGTCTGTACCCAAGTTGTGCACTGTTTATTAATGAGAGAAATTCTGCYSTTATGCATCATAGAAAASCTCACTGAATCTRATGGGGGATGATTTGACCCAGGGASATGCAAGCTGTTATTATTGGGCAGAAGCAACTGAAGTGACATCTGTAGCAGTTTTCTAAAGCAGTATGTTTGGGAGAGGCTACTTTTAAAGTAACACTCACTGGAGATCTAGGCTCAGTAATAAAAGCTCCAGTGAGTCCTTCCAACATCCCAACTGTTCTTTAAAGCCCTTAAAACTGAAGAGCTTATAATATTTCTGAAGGGAAATCCTTGAAATAGGGTAGCTTCACAAAGGATGTGGTGCCATGGCACCTGCATCTGCCATGGCAGATCCCTGTCTACATCTAAAGCTGTTGTGTTGCTCACCTTGGCCCTGCATGCATGGTCCAGCCTCCTCTCCCTTTAGCTGTCATCAGTTCTATGGGACTAGAGAGTTACCAGCCAAAATGAGAACTTTTTTTCTTTTGCTTAATTTGCTGTCAGATCAGCTCCTTAAACTGTCTCACTGCACAATTGTGTATACGAGTACCAGTGGCAGCACATTGTTGGGTGCAGGACTGGGCAGCCTTAGATGGAGGACAGAAAAGGGCAACTTTCCTCTACTGGATTTGTCCCAGGCTTGCTGGTCCTGAGATTATATTGCTGAGTTTGGAGCCAGCCTGACACTCCTGATCCACCTGATGAAGAGAGATATCAATTGTCCCACCTGGAAATATGCATGGATACAGATGGGAGCTTGGTTTGGCTGACTGTCACCTGCAAATGCTGATCAAGAGGGCAAATCTGTGGGGTTTCTGTGGTAAGTGCATACCAAAGGGAACAACGAAAGTTTCAGGCTTTATATGGGAACACAGCTTGTATCTACTATCCTTTTGCAAACATAGACAAGTACAAGGATAAGGCAGGTTTTATTGTTCTAAGGTGGATATTGTAAGGTACCTACTATCATGCCTACTATTTAGGCACTTTTGTTGAGTTGTACTGTCTGYGCAATAATACCACTCTATGCTTAATGATTTTGGGCAGCCTCATGCCGTAAGGGCTGTAATAAGGTGTAAAATAAAGATTTAGTAGCACAGCATTGCAAATGCAGTCTACCAAAGAAGTTCATTACAGTTTGATTAAGATCGCACAGTTAACATTAAAAACAGCCAAGAAATGCAAAAAATTAAGGTTCCTGCAGCAGCASTAAGTGAGTCACATCGTACAACCAGCATATCCTGTTTCTTGCCCTGGGGCATATTACACAACTCTCACTGTTACCRCAGTGCCTGATTATAGTTGTAGGATCTGGAGGTCTCAGAAACCATCAGCTCATAGAATTAGGAACTTTACTTGAGCAGAAGAGTCTTTGTTCACACTGGTGAACACCATCCATCTTTTACAGTCCCACAGCTCACAGTACAGCTGGAAGGTGCCAAGCAGAAGGAWCTTAATTGAGTCAACATTTCAGTTTGCATCATTTAAATCCATTTAAAAATGAAAGGGCTGCTCGTACATCTCTGAGGGCAACCACTTTACTCCCGTCAGCGCTAGCTACCATACTCATTTCTAAGTGTTTTAGGGCTTAGCCTCCAACAGAGCTGAAGGGGAGTTTTTTTCAAAGAACTATGATTTTATTTTTCTACACAAACATCTTGATTTGTCTGAAGCTTGTGTTTGGGGTTGGGGAGAGATTTAATAATTTTTCCTCCTTGTAATATCCTAGAGAGAGKGTTTTGAAATGGTGAGAATTTTGCTTGTATAATTTTTGAGCTGAGGAACAGTTTCAGAGTTAAAATGACTAAAATGTAACCAGATTAGTGTAAACATAGGTTGAAAAAAACCTGATGAAATAAAAATAATAAGTTTAATGAATCGCTTCATAGACCTCTCCTCTGGCTTTCCATCTGCAGATGATTTGAAATGTTTTGAAATTTGATCCAAATCTGGAATGGAAGAAAGCATTTTTCCTTTTGCAACAGATATAGTACACTGGGAAAGTTGTTTGCAGCTCATCGTATTTTTCTAGAAAAAAAAAATATATCAGATTTCAGGAAACACTGAAATTTAGCTGTGTTAAGCTATGTGTCACAACTTTTCTTTTCCTTTCTTCCTTTCTGTCCRTCTGTCCTTGCCATCTCAGTAAGTAAATAAATCTAAAGGTCATAAAAGCATTCAAATAAGCAACTAAATAAAGTCATCAAATTTAGACAATTTCATCCACTTAGGTGGCAAACTTTTCARTATCAATCTTCTGTGTCCATATGCAACACATCTCAGAGGAGTAATGAGAAAGCTAATCCTCTAATATGAGAGACTAAAGGTGTTTGCAGCTATGCTTCTCTTGCAAGGAAGGCATGAGCATATTGGTCAGAAGAATTCAACTTGATATCTGGTTCTGTCATGGATCTTCTTTTTGACTTTGGGCAAGTTATTTGACCTCTGCTCCCTGCTGTTCAGATAAAAGACACACAGCATTTGTGTTGGCTACTGAAGTTTTTGATCTGTGTCACAGMAACTGTGTAAACACTGTGGTTTTACTCTCTGATTTGAAGGAGATAGATAGTGATATCTCTAAGTCCCAAGTGCATATGAGCAGTAGCATTGCTTGTTAACAGAATTAGCAGGGAAATATGTACAACCTTCACTCTCTGAAGTGAAGGCTACCAAACTGAGGCTATAGAAATTTAATATATTCAAACATCGCAGTGCTGCATGTAAGAGGATATGATTTAAGGTAATGAATTTTAACACAGCATTATACACTTGCCAGACTGATTTTCCTTATAGTTATAGCCCTAGTTTTAAATGACAGTACATCAAGACACATCTTGCATTAACTTGGCTGAAAGCTTTTTTTGTGATAAATAGCTGGTGTACTGGTAAAAGATAGCGCTGACCYAGCTGATAAAGCTGATAGGCTTTGCAGGGACAGTTTGCCTGCCTTATATTTTGKGATGTTACTTTGGACTGGTAAAGATGATGACTCAAGTCGTGAATAATGTTTTGGGCTGGACATTGCTTCTCTATGCACAAGTCCACAAGCAGGGAGAAAGCATCCAGCACCCCCAGCCTCATTGATAGTGCTTTGGGGTAAATTGAAGAGTGGGGTGGTGGCTGTGGAGTCAGAGACTTTGTAAAGGAAGGAAAGGGCAGCTGTTCTCTGCCATGCCGGTTGCCGCAGAAATGCAAAAAAGGGGGATAAGAGCATATCSCTGTGCCACTGGCACCCGGCTACGTTGCCCCTGAAGATGGCAGGACAGCTGTGGGGAAGCTGCTGTGCACCCCCACACCCCACATCTAAGCTCATCTGACTGGCTGTGGTCCACCAGAGACCCCTCTCCAGGACACACGATGTGGACGCCTGGTCCTCTATCACCCCCTCCCACCCCCTGATGTTAGGGCAGGGGACAGGACAAGAGGCTTCCCCAGAGTCTTCGTCTTAATGAATCCCAAAGGATGGTGTCAGGATTGGGTCCCAGACACTTGAGTCCCATCTCCTGACAACTAAAAGAGATGGCTTTTTGCAAATAACATGACAACCCCCTGGACAACCACAATCCTTTTCAAATCAACCTCCTCACAGCTTGCATCCAAATCCAAGGGAATATTAATTATGACCAAAAGTACAACTGTAGCAGACAACTCTTTTGGAAAAAATGATTTATCTGGATAAGCAGCATTATTAATTATCAGTTTATCAGTAGCTTGACATAAAACACATAATTATATCAGTGAATCATTTAATAATTAGGGCACAAGTTAATTGCCACCATTCGGCAGCTGAATTAAATCTCTATGAGGCAAACAGCAGGACTCCAGTGTGGTAGAGGTAATTTTCACATACTTCTTCAATTAATAAAGTTGAAACTATAGAACTAACATAATTAGAATGGTCAAGAGGAGTGTGTGTGGGGGAATGGAGGATAAGAGTTTTGACAAACTAATGGCAATAGATTAGCAAGATTTAATGATTTCCTAAAATACCTGTGTTTTGAGGAAAACTGTAGTCAGAAAAAGAAAAAAAGAAGGACCTAATCAAACCTGGAATGGAATAGAAGAGAATGGCTGTCTCTTAGCTATTCTGGGATTATCTGTGGAGAAGTGGATGCCTAGTATTTATGAGATTTTCATAGGAACAAAAAGAATTYATGTATGATCAAAGCAGGGGTGAAACAACAAAATAAACATCTTTATACCTGCTGTTTTGAAACCTTTTTTCTTGACTGGTGCTATTGCAACACATTATCTGGATGGGGAGTTTGGGCACTGAACAAAGAAGTGCACCACTCCACTAACTGATGGTACTGACAGCAACAAGTATTCTGAAATCATGAATTAACTGTTCCCTGGCGCTTAGCAACTATACTTTAAAAAATGATAGCTGAGATCCTAAATATTCATAGGATTCCAGGAGCTGGGATTGAGAAAGCAACCAGCAAATGTTGCCAGTTTGGCAAGAACTACAAGGACTGGCAGCCCAGAGTAGCATCAGGAAGCAGCGTTCCTCTGCACTGCCTCTCTGCATCACAGCTAATTCACTGCATCCCCTTTGCCCTTGGTTTTAACTGATATTACGTGATGACACAGCCAGGTAAGCTCAGATGAACTGGCTATTCAGAAAAGATTATCTCAGCATTCAGCTTATTTTCTTTTCACTGGTTACCTGCCCATTCTAAACAGGCATCAAACCGGCAAACTTGATCTGGATTTATCCCGTTTATTTTTCAGTATTTAACACCAGAGCGAGATCATCCTCTTGTCCATACCCAATAAGTAAGGAGTAGGCAACTGCAGAGAACCCTGAAGAGCTTTGAATAGCCCTTTGGAGGTGTCTCTGCTTGAAGAATATGACTAGGTTGCTTGTATTTCTTAGTCAAATGTCAGTTTATATGGGCTGAATGCAGGCAGCAGAATCTAGATTTGTTGAAATAGGATGGTTTTGCCAGGATGTGGTCCTGCTGGCATCAGTTCAGAAAAGGAGGAGTTATGTGCCCATCAATGACCTAGAGTTGTTTTGCACCATGCTGAATAGCAGGCATCTTATTTGTGTTTCCTTCTCCTGCTTATTATTTTCACATAGTCCAGGCTGGAGCTTACTGTGTCAGATGCTGTTCAAACATGGAGTGAGAGCTAATACAGAAATACATACCAGAGGAAAGGAGCACCCACTTTTGAAATGTTTTGTCTGGGATACTGTCATGACACTAGGACTAGTACACCCTTCTGTCCTGTCCAAAACTCATTCAGGTACTTAAACAATGTGAAGGGCTTCTCAGTGAGAGTGAAGGAAGCAGGATCCATCACTATTAATTGGACTGTCTCTGGAAAATCTGCTAATTTTCCTCTGCCTTCTGCAAAGGTATAGAAAGGAAGATACGGAAGAAGACTATAGCGATACAAGTTATAGAGGTTGGGTCCAATTAGGCCATTATTTCCTGATATTTTAGGTAACAGTGATAAATGTGAAGTGTAGACAGAATATTAATCATCTAAAATTAGCCTTAACATTTAAATCAGAGAACTAAAAGGCAGACTGGGTCAAGCTGTTTCAGACAAGAACTTCCTTATAAAAATCCTAAGCCATTTACAGGACAGACCCTTTGCAGAGATGATGGTATATATTTAGTTGTGAGAACTGGAAGTCAAAAAAACAAAGGTGCTAGCTGGCTAGCAGTTGTTAAATCACCCACTCCCCAGGCAGAACTTATCTTTTCTGACATTAACTATGTTATCAATAATAATGATGCTAATGCCAATGCTTAATTAGCACCTAGGATGTCCAAAAGGTTGTCATTGAAAGATACCTCTATTTTGTGATGACTCGGAAAATGTAAAGATCAGCCTAACCAGGCTGGATTGCCTGCCCATAAATGAAATGAGTGAACAGTGATTATACTGCAGCACATCCAGGGGAGTTGTGAATTGAAGTGTTAGGTTCCCTTGGCTCACTTGGAAAGCTTCGGCACAGCATGGATAAACAAATTAGGAAAGAGTAGTCTGGATGAAACTATTATATTGTGAATGAGAAATGGCTGGAAACCCATATCTAGAGAATAACTGTCTGTAGTTAAACTGGAAGGATGTATTGAGTGAGATCTCACAAGCCTCTGTCCTGATACTATTCAATATTCTTAACAGCTTGGATGATGGAATAAAAATATGCTTATTAAACTGCAGCTAACATTGCATGGGAAGAGACTGCAAATGTGCTGGAGAAACAAAATGGAGACATAATTTGGAAAAGGAAATAGCATGCAATTCAATAAAGTGGGTATAAGGTCCTCTGCCTGGCAGGAATCATCTGCAGTGCAAATGTGAAAGAGAAATCAGTTATCCAAGTAGTATTTCTAGAGAGAAGATGGAGAGAACAGCAAAGAAAGCAGTGTCAGACAGTTGCAAATGATGCAAATCTCATTCTTGGATATAGAACAGGAAGGTTTTGTGTAGATTGTTGAGGTAACCACCCATAGGACTTAGCAAAGCGTTTCTGGGACTCCAGTCACCACATTTCCAGTCATGCAGATGCTGAAAACCTAAAAAGCATTGAAAACTTGAAAGGAAAGTTTGAAGAAACTGCGTGTGATAATCTCAGAGAAGAGAGAACCAAATGGAGGCATGATACATAACAGGATACTGCACAGAAGAAGGAAGAAAATTGTTCTCCCCATTCATTGTGAAAAGGAGAAGTAGTAGTGGTTTAAATTGTAGTGAGAGGTAATTGTGCTAGACACTATGGAAAGCTTTCTAATATTGAGGTAATTATGCACTGGGAACAATTGCCTGGGGAGGGTAATGATTCTCATCACTGAAATCTCTGAGAATTGGATAAGCACTCACATGCCTAATGGGCAGTAGCTGAGACTGATCTTCAAGTCACAGAGAGGGGCTGAGACTTTGATTCTGTCTCAGGCTACCTCTGTTCCTCTTCCTCTGTGATTCAGTGATTCAGTACAAATGTGAATAATATAAAYGGGAGAAACATTTTCCCCACAAAAATCTGTGGTCCTTATTTTGCATATGTGAAGGCTACAGCTCAAGTCTTAGATGTTTATTCTAGAGTTAAACTCCTGAAGCTTTCCTAGAGTGGCAAAACTTCATCAAACACCCATGCATGTATGTGGGAAAATTAGCTAGCTAATTAATTAACTGACAGTCAGAAACTGGATGAAGGGAGCAAAGAAATCAGCCACCTTAGAAAGCACAGACATTCAGCCTCATCCATTAAAACCTCCACTGGGACTACTGCATCAGCATCACAGSGCAGAGCTAGCCAGTTGGAGGCATCCTGTGTGTGCAGGCAGATTTGCTTCTCCAAAGCAGGAAAACCTGGCAACCGCTCAGAGAAGCCATAACTGTCTCAGTCAAATATGCAGAAGATTAAAACTCCCTTGTCTGAGAACTAAATATAGACACATTCTCTTGGAGAACAGTACCCACACCCTACCGAGCCCTCATTCAACCATGTGTGATTTCTCTAGGAGGGGGGACATGGGGAGCAGGCAAAACTACTGAACTGGTATCACCAGATCAACTCCTTGTGTATCTGAAATATTATCACTGTTATTCCTAGAGGCATGCTCATCTGTCATGCAGATTTTTGTGTTTAGAGGATGATAATTTAGTACTATTAATATGAGAAACTCACTGATCCGGTCACTGCTTRCGCAAGATTTGCACAGGCATTAACCTAGTCTGGGTTGGTCTGTTAGCGTGATTCAGTTATGCATATAATTATGATGATAATAATGACAATAAAAAAATATAGTGAGCATTTATTTTTCATATATCTATTTATGAATGCATATAGCACTATGTCAGAAATGTTTGAGGAATTAAATTTTTTTTCATTCTGGAATTCTATATTAGTTTTCATTTCACAGAGATTGGTAAGTCACTCTTAATTTTTTGTCTTGTTTTCAGTACTGTTCTCAATTCTTCCGTATTCTTTTTCCACTTCTACAGGCTTAAAAAAATCATTTGTCATTTATTTCTCATTTCCAAGGTTCTTCTTCATCAGTTACTTCTTTWGGGAAAATGATTTTGACCAAAATTTCAATGAAAAAGAGACAAAACAGTACAAAAAATTGGGAAAAGAAAAAAATGAAAACAATATATGTAAATTATTCTTAAAGGGAAGACAAAAATCAGGAAGACATGATAAAAAAAAAAGATTTTGGTTATAAGGGCTAATTAAAAAAAAATCCTGGGAAAAATATGACTAGTTCTATAATTTCCAGATTCCAGTTTTCCTTTATATACTTAGGGATGGAAAGAACCCCAGACTGTTTCTTATTGCACTGGAAAGCAGCTGCTTCTGGAGTGGAACTCRTTAGCAGTCTGCCACTTTGTTCTTCTACTGTAATTTAGGATTAGATGATGATACCAAACAAAGCTGAAATTTCAAGACTAAGTAGGAAGCAAACTAAAGAGCTATCTGATGATTTAACAACAACTGTTTTTTAAAAATACTAAACTAAGGATCCCCCCCAAAGAACCGATTCAATCACTATTTAAATATACACTTCCTTTCATCAGCCACCCCTCAAAAGCACTTGCTTCTGAGATTACTCCTCAGATTTAAAATTTTGCAGGTGCTTCTGTGCTTTATTGAACATCCAAACTGTGCATTTGACATCTAGGACTATTTCTGCAGTTAATAATGATATGTAATATGCTATAAGAACGTTCACATCCATCTTGCTTGGATAGAAGACAAAGCAAGCTCAGAGGAGAGCAGTCTTACTGCAGTAATATCTTAGGCAGTGGTAGAGAAAGACAGTGAAAAATACTGGCACAGCTTATGCCTCTTTGTGCAATTATTCCAACTTTTATAAGTTTGCCCCAGTGCGAAAGTTTTCTCCTTTAAAATTGGCTGGCAAAGATAATCCATTAATTCAACAGCACTGGAAAGTTAACATTTTTTCCCTTCATTAGCAAGTTCAAAATTGCATTTTATTTCCATTTTGATGAGATTTTTATGAGTTAGAAGAGATGAAGTTGAACCCCAGGAGCTTAATGGACCCAGAAAGATCGCAGATACAGGATTGAATTCAATGAACCGTGAGGAGTTTAGTAAATTAATTAAATTTAAGAAAATAATGATTTTTTTGTCTGCTGGATTAAAAATGCTAAAATGCAATGAAAAGTTAATGTAACGCTAAAACTTTTTCCTCTAAATTTATTTTTCATTGGTATTAAATAACTTCTGCAAAGCTTAAAGTGCAGTGACAGAAAGAGGTGAGAAGATCTAAATGCTTTTTTATAGAAAAAATAATTATTAAACTATTTCCTTCTTCCCTACTGTATTCTGAAATAATTTCTAACTAATGACTGCCATTCAGAAGTATGTATAGTCTACTTTAGGGTGGCTGTAGGGTTTATGAGACCCAGGTCTCCTCCCTACCCGCTTCTTTCCTTGGTCTTGTTGTGGGAACAGCTCAGCTGTTGTGAAGTGGCTGCTGATCTCTTGACATTTGTATCCCAATATATTCAAGTATGTCTGTGATGCAAAGCCCTGAGGCTGCACGATGTTCTAGGGGCAAAAATTCTGGTCTCCTCTTCCAAATAAAAATGCTGAAAGATTTAAATTTGCTTATTGAATTATTTGTGTCTCACCAGGCTATTTTGTTAACATCASACAGAAGTCTCTCCTCTGTTTGGTTCTACGCAAAGTTAACCCTTTGCAGGATCTCTTAAACTGTGTTGTGGACAAATGAAAGATCCAGTCTCCAGGACTGATCCTTTTTTTGCAATGGAAATTGAAGATACAAGAAGCAGCTCCCTAAAATAAACAACAAATTGTCAAATGAAGTTTACCTGCCACCTTCTCTAATCCACCAGATGTGAGATATTGAACCTAGCAGATCACTGAATATGTTGGAACAAAAGCTATTCTAATTCTCAGATGTTTGGTGCTTTTCTTTCTACCCTCTATTTCACCTCTATTTCACATATGATGTCAGGTATTGCAGAGCCAGTTCTTCCCGTGTTAGCTGGCTGTGCTGTAGAGAAACAATGACAATCATTTTAGCAGTTAGCAAGGGGTGTTAGTGTCACTGTGGAAATAGGGATGAGAGAACCTGCCAGAGAGAAAGGAAAAAAAAATATCTTGATTATAAAAGCAGAGTTAAGTCAAGTTCCTTTCCTCTTTTTCTTCCTCAAGGGAATACCGTTGCAAAGAGTGACGGTTCAGAAACCTGTCGTTTCTTATGATATGACAGCTTCAAATGTGGCCATTGGAGGAATATGACTTTATCCTGCATCCAAAAACAGTGCATGAGTTTCCTCTAAAAGAGCGATTGCCTTTGTACTGTGATTGATGACCTGCCACTCAAAGCAGCTGATCARTCTTCAAGGCATGGCATCCAGCAGCAAAGTAATCAGTGACTGAGAACTGGCATGACCAAAACTAGAGAAGAAACTTCCTAATGCCTATCAGCAGTTATGAGTTGAAATCAGTCAAATAGTATCTTCAGCTCTGATTTACAGTCTCCGCAMAGCACTGTTCTTTGTTGAGGTTCAAGTAGATAGATGAGCTCCAAGATCATTCAGCCAAAGTCTTGTGGAAACCACCTAGGGATTGTAGCATTTGGCCATGAACACAAGGTAACACTGAAACATAACGTTCAAGGGCTGTGTGCTCATTTGGCTTGAGCTGCTGGTAATGRCTGAGGCTTGTGCTCGTGCATCATGTATGGATAAAATGATTGATCAATTTAAAATGCATGCCAAGGATATGGAAGAAGATAACAGCTGATACTAAAATACATCATGCAGAGAATAAGGAGGGAATTGATTATATATACAGAAAAGGAGGGCAATAATGGGATCCATTGGGTGTGGAGTTCTGTATGCTTGGATCCCATCCTGTGTTGTTTGTCACTGGTGTGCAACGTTCAGCTCAGTTCCTGCCATTCTGCCTGTGTAAAAGAACCAGAGAGATAAATTCAGGCTTGAACCATTCTGTGAGTTTGGGGTTTCAGTCTGTAGGAAGGGCAGATTTTGTAGTCATTWCTTCTGGTTAAGTAAATCATGGAATAGCTGTAATGAATCAAAGCCACTGGATTTCTATCTGTAGCCAGTGGCAGAGAGAGAATCGAGTAGGAGAAGGTGCCAACAATTGTAAATTAGTTGTCCTGGGTGATAAAAAATAATTTTTTCTCAATTCTTTTTTTCTACATTAAACAAAAAAGCCATTGATATCTAGCATTTTCTTTCTATAAAATAATTTTCAGATAATGGTCAAGGCATCTCTTGACTCTGCATATAGCCAGGCACTTATTCCTGTCAGTCCACCTCAGTCCACAGATGAGAGAGAGTGGTGAAGAAGGCCCACTGTGTTAAACAGCTGAGTGACTCTGGCCAGAAGATGAAGATGTCTGTTTGTCTAACTGTTGTCAGTGCACTGTCCTCTGCTAGGTACTGATTGGCTTACTTTAAGTTCACTGTTGGCAGCCARGTGCGTTAAGACAGTTTTCTCGCTGACTTCTACCTCTAGGGATTTAAAGCTCATGCTTTCACCACCCAAAAGCTTTATTTCACATGTAGCTGTTCTTTCGAGCAGAAAGAAGAGCTGCAAAAGTGACAAATAACTAAGATGTTTGGAAAAGACAATGCTAATTTTTGATTGTTTTCCACTCAGTCTGTTGCACTGCATCAAATTAAGGTCAGTGATGTGTGTCATCTGAGCAGCACAGTGTTGGGTTGCAGCAAAGAGCAGGCTGGAGCTCGCCATATCTAACAYACTTGTGGTAGTCCTTGTGGTTTCTCCTAAGTGAAAATCACTTCTTTGTGATTCASTGTCCTTTACTGAATGTCCATTTGCAATAAAATGTATTCCAGCGCAACATCCCAAGTGGGCAGAGCTTTATTGGGCTGGGATCTGAGAGTGTYCGTTCCCTCTATGGTTACAGAGAGGGCTGTTCTCAGCGCTGCCTTTGAAGAAGGAATGATCAGAAAGTTCACAGAACCAGATTCCTGATCTTACTCAATCTCACCAAAACAGCAGACTTCCTTCTCTGCTCTTGTCATTTTTCACAAACACATGGCTTGTGACATCCCACATAATGAAGGCACAGACCTTGCTTATCTCAGGAACACAGATGACTTATGAATTCTTGTGTAGGAGTGTATTCTTTGAAACTACTAGAGCAATGATGCAAAAAACAGAACCTCYAAGAACAGTATCTTTTTAATCCTTGCCTTATCAGATAATAATAGGTCAGATGATCCTGTTCATGGAGCTATTCCTCAGAATAAGTATATTAAAATAAATCATCTAATATCTTACATCTATTCCATTCTTTAATTGCGTCAAAGAGCTTTGATGCATTCTGTGGCAATTTGGAGAATGTTTCCTGGCTCAGTTTATTATTTTTTTTCTTTTTTTTTTTTTTTTTGTTTGTGTGTGTTCGTGTGTGTGTTTTTGTTTTTTTTTTTTTTTTTTTTTTTTTTTGTGTGTGTGTGTGTGCGTGTGTGTGTGTGTGTGTGTGTTTTTTATTTTGTTTTCAGTTGCCTCCCAGTTAAGCCAAAACCAAAGAAAAAGGAGACATTTTTACATTGTTAGCACAAGGCTGGCACAAGGCTAGCAATGAAGATGGTAAACTTTGATAATCATCCATTCAAATGAAGAAACCTGACAACAAAATGAGTGGAGAAATGAAAAAAACAAATCACATAAAGAGAGATTTTGACGACTTGTTAAGGCTCTTCAGGGAATAGCATGGCTATAGAGGCTGGAAGTTAAAAATACTTTCTCACCAGCCATGTCTGAGGTGGTTTGGGAAGGCAAGATTGGTTGTTGGAGAAGCAGTCGTACTCTCTTGCTTAGAATAGAATATGTTCCTTGATCCGTCGTAGGAATCTAATCTAACATAAAAAAAATGCTTACAGCACTCCTTGTAATGTAAAAGGAAAGCCAGGAACTGAAAATCACGGAAACACTCATTATTCTGCCAAAAAAATCTTTTTTTATTGTACCAGTTAAAGAGGCTTTGGGATGTCTGTATGCTTCCACTAACATGTGTTATCCAAATACGATACCATTCAATTAAGAATCAGCATGAATGCAGTCTGGGAAAGGTTTGCCTTACATAGGGGAGTCCAACTGAGGCAAATTGTTGTCAGGTCCCATTTATGTGGGAGGGATAACAAATTCCAGGAAATGCAACAAGGAAAAAGCCAAAGTTACTTTCTACTCAGGATAAAGGAAGCTTAAAAGATCTTGGGATCATCTATATGCCACTCAAACATTAGATCCTTGGCTGTGGAGCATTACAAGGGCTGCAACACAATGCTGGCAGTCTGCTCCAAGCACAGCGAGCCATGCAATTTTTCCCATAGACATGGTCTGAAGTCATCTCACAAAATGAACGAGTACTCTCTTCCTGTTGTAATGCTGGCCTGGCTTCCTYAATCTTTCCAGATTAAGCAGATCTGCCTACTTGATGTTTAAAGACTTCCAATTGGTGTTCCCTCAACAGCAATACTACCACAAGACATTTGTCACTTATCAGAGCAACAGCCCCATGACAAATTGCATTGATTCCTGTTCAGGTTAAACTGAAAAAGGAGCAAGGATATAGGTTTCATGTACCACTTTAGTTTACCCTGCCCTGTCTTCTGAATGTTTACTTGTACTCCTAATGTATTGCATTCATGGAAGTTATGCTCTGTTTTTTGTTCTGCTTTTATTTTCCAGGTGCAGAATAGGAAAGCAGAATTTTGAAGCCATTTRTTTATTTTCAAATGCACCACCATCTTCCTGCAGATTGAGAAGTAATGGATAGAAACTCCAATGGGCTGTTATCAGACTGATGCTGAGAATAAAATGGGTTGGATAAAGCTTTGATAGAGTCCTGAAAGCAGTTGTAACTATTTCTAGCTAGAAATTATATCTGTAGATTGTCCAGATCTGTCTGAATATGTTACAATATCTGCTTTGACCCCTGTCACTTATTGCATCAGGCTCCCTTATCAGTGAGCAAGATTTTGGAGGAAAGAAATGAGCCTGGCTCTCATTAGAGTAACTAAGAGTTTGACTATTCTAAGGCGAGTGGGATTTGGTTTAAAATCTCTGTGTGCAGAAAACCGTGGACTYGACATCCTCTCTGGTGCCGCCTGGGGTGAGGAAAGAAACATGAAGAAACCTGTAGCACAACACAAATCATCTGAGACGTGAACAGTAGGGACAAGCCAGAGCTCAAGAGCTCTCTCTCATTTTCTTGTTTTGGATTTTCTTCAAACAGCTGCTATGCTCTGGGATTACACCCTTCTATCCCTGCTGAGAAGACAGTAGTGTGCCTCTTGTGCGAAGGACAGAGACTCACAAAGCAGATGCTCTGTGTGGGCCAGGAGTTCCTGAGCCTGAGGCTTGTCTTGGGACAGAGCAGAGGGTGGTGGGTACAGAGAAACCCTTGTGATGTCCCATCAGAGTGGGCCACAGGCAGTGTAATCACCCATATAGAGCCAAAAAGGGGCATAATACGTTTGCAGACTACTTTTCTCTCTCGTACTTCATCTTCTTGAGAACAGGGATACTGGTGACATGGCTCTTGATGTTGTTTGCTACTCACAGTAACCAGAGTTTGGGTAAGAAGATATTTGAGAGAGGTGAATCAGCAGGACATAGCCCATCTTTCTCCCTCAACTACCCCCACCCTGCTTGCAGCCCCATGGCCATTTCAGGGAATAGCACAAAATTGGAAACTTCTCCTTCTGCCAGACAGACTCTGCCTGTCCTTGAACAGTGAGGAACTAGATCCCTAGGAGAGGGAAATGAGCTGTTAAGTTACATGTAACATACCTGAGGCTGCTCTTTATATTCCATACCCCAGTGTTTTATCCAAAGTAATTTAAACATCTCAAGCTCTAGCACCTCCATCACTTTCCCTGGCACATTATTTTGCAGGCTAACTCATCACATCATTTGCATTTTCCACATGATATTCAGGAACAATTCCTCCTTCCTCACAGTCTCTTAATTTCACTGAATCTTTTGCTATATACTCCTCTTTCCTTCCCATATCTCCTGCCTCTCACCTCAACTCCTCTCTTTTCCCATTGTATGTCTCAAACAAGGCATAGCTCCTAGAGCTTTCAAAATGCACAAGCAAAGGGAAAGTTCACTTGCTTAAAATTAGTTCCTGGTTAATATCTCCATGGTTTGGGTACTAATATAGGTTAGGAAACCACAGAATGCTCTGCCTCTGGCTTCTTCTATCCTTATGTTTCCTTCTTGTACCTTGCCTTCTTTATGATCTGTAAAATATTTTAGGCTGGGAATTAAGAAGAAAATTTAGAGGATGTTGAAGCCACGGCTGTGGGGAGCCACGCAACTGTGAGAACCCCATTTCCACTGTCTAGCACCTGRTATAGGACCAAGAAACCCTCTTCTCTTTTTGTCTAGAAAGATATCTTAGACACTACCATTTTATGCACACAATGCAAGTGTATGAAAGGTTTTTGGGTCTAATTCAATCACCAGAGAGACTGCTGTTTCGATAGGATTTGTAAGAGGCTTTAAAAAAATTAGGAAGCATATCCATGTAGTTTTGGCATGCGAATTTTTAAAAGACTAAYGGAAACAATTATAGCAATTCGTGGAAATTATGAAAATGATGTTGGGCAACAGGGACTATTGATTCCAATATTGTTGTATGGAAATGAGAAAGGTCTATAGGCAGCCTGTGACAACCAGATTACTGTTATTTACAAACCCTAATGGAATCCAAATGCTTTTTTTTTTTTTTTTTTTAGGATCCCTTGAAACAGAGATTGCAGTGGGTTTGGAACTATGAGCATTTTAAACATGTTATAACCTATGGTTTTAATAACAATAAGTCGTTTTCTTCTGGCTGATTTAAAACATAGTTGTGCCATAAAAGTATGGTGGATGGTTTTAATTAACACCTCAACAAAAGCAATTTTTCAGATGGGAGACTGAATAGACTACATTTAAAGTTATATTTGGCAAAAGGAAGTCTTTCTGTATTTGTTCTTCTCTCAGAAGATACTTTGTTACTGGAACACTTTGATACTAGACATCACCCAAGAGAACAATCTGATAGGAAGAATAGTAATATTTTTATTTCTTAACAACCTTCTATTGCACATCTGTAGGGTGGAAAAGTGTTAGTACATAAGTCCTCATACTTTAGGAYTACTCATTAGTGAGGGCTTGGCCAGAAGTTCTCTCTGTATTTCTGTTTTTCTTTCGGGAACTCCAGAAACTTTCCCTTGAAGTTTCTATTGTTTCAGAGAGAGTAAGACAGATGATGATAAGGCGCTCTCTTCTGAGGGCAGCAATTTGCCTTTGGTGGAATCTTCATTTCCTTTAGGAAAAAAGTAAAGAAAAGAATCAGGACTTTTGTGGTGCTCGCTACAAATGCAGCCTCATCTATCCTATGGTCAGTGCTACAGCATCCATGGGATTTGCACATCCTTCAGGAAGTTCCTACCGAGAGACATAGTCTTGGGAAATAAGTGTTTGAAGTAGATGACTTGCGTCTGAAACAGCTTGAGGAAAGCATGCGCCACACATAGGCCTGGAGAAAACATATCTGAAAGAGGTAACATGCTATGCTAAAGAACAAAATGAAAGATTTCCTCTGATATATTTTCCCATCTCCATCTCTAAACTCTTTAGGATCTTCTGCTCTGCTTGTTCCTGTGAAAAAGTATTGCAGAACCTGACCAATGGTTAAACTTTCTATATGGCTTGGCCTTGGCCTTCACATTGCTCAGCCAAAAAAAGCCAAATTTATCAGAAGATAACGACTTTGTATCTCTTATCATCTCAGGAAAATGTGTGATTTTAGACAAGTTTCTGAGCCATTGCTGCTAGCATGCACAAGAGACATAGTGGCTCTTCCTTTTTCAGTTGTCTCACTGTTATTTCTGGCTATTAAGGTCCAACTCTAACTGAACTGTATTTGGAAGTCATGTGGAAATGGGATCTAATTACTGAATGACGAGGAAACTGATGTTAAAACACCTTGTTTTGGCTGTGAGGACCTCCTGGGCCTGTGAAACTATGTATGCCAAGTTGAAGAGAGAAGTGAAGCAAATGCAAGACAGCTGCCTAGAGACTGTATAAGTGGTTAGTGCTCCTGATAAATCAAACAAAATTATTCTCTATATCATCATCTTAGAGAAAAGATGAGAGATTTTGCTCAAAAGAATCTCTACAGCTAGAGGCTTGAAAAGCCTGGGAATACTGTTATGATATCCAGAAACAAGATAGACATAAATGGGATCACTTCAGGAAATAAAGGAAAGAGAATGTTGGTCCTATTTGTGTCTACCCTCTTTTTTGGCATCTGATTTAACTACTACCATACTCAAATAGCTGTATCATCTGAATGATGGAAACCAGTTATGGTGAATACAGAAAATACTGAGAGCAGAGCTCATGAAGAAACTATCATGGGGAAAAAAGTGGATGCTCTGCATGATTTTGAGGATGCATCTCTGTGTTACAAACAGCAGGAGCTAATGCCCACTGCTGAATGCCCATGGATCCCCCCAAAAATAAACCTTCATATGTAGTTGTGATCTACACAAAAGCTTTGAGGTACAGAACAGTATGATRTCATGTCTGTGAGGAACTTCTTCAGCCAGGAAAGAGGCTTCCATAGAATCATAGAATCGGTAAGCTTGGAAGGGACCTCTGGAGATCATCTAGTCCAACCCCCCTGCTCAAGCAGGGTCTCCTAGAACATGTTAGATAGGGTTGCATCCAGGTGGGCTTTGAATATCTCCAGAGAAGGAGACTCCACAACCTCTCCCATCCCGAGGAGGCTCTGAAAGTGGGGCAGCACGTTTCAGTTTAGATCTCTAATGCTATGAGATACTTTCATGCAGAGGCCAGCTTCTGGGGTCAGAATGCCTTTGTTAGGTCTGACTGATATTTTTAGGCCATTATGGTTACAGTAACGTTACTGCTGAAAGAGACCTATTGTGACAATCACAGTAGTAGTAACTTCGGCCTTGTGTATTCCATTTGGATAAGCAATAACATATACATTTACAGCACCAGTCTAAAGGCTTAACTAGCACTGGTCTCTCATTGGCCTTGGCACAAAACTACTACACAGTTGCAGAAGCTCTTGCCCCAGATAGTGTAGGTTCAGTCACTGAAATCTTTGTCAGTGAATACTGGTGTCAGAATCCTTTTCTGCAGTAGGATAATTTCTGTTCATGGGAGGGGAGGCACTTCAGTATCTTAAAAAAGCTAGCCCAGACAATCTACATGAAGAAAATGTGTAAAAGACGGCTACAGCAGCAAATCTGAACCACAGGAGGTTCTGCCTGAATATGAGGGAGAACTTCATCACTGTGAGAGTGACAGAGCACTGGAACAGGTTGCCCAGAGAGATTGGGGAGTTTCTTTCTCTGGAGATACTCAAAACCCACCTGGATGCAATCCTGTCTAATATGTTCTAGGTGACCCTGCTTGAGCARCGGAGGTGGACTAGATGATCTCTAGAGGTCCATTCCAACCTCAACTATTCTGTGATTCTGTGATCAGAAGGGAACAGAAAATCTTACAAAGTTGCTCAGATTCATAGATCAGCAGGCCCAGAAAGAATCTAGGTATCCTGTTCCACCTCTTTAGCCACAACTTTTTACTGATGGGCACAACCTTATGAGAGAATAAAGGTTCAGTGGAGATCCCTACAAATGGACTCTGCTGCCAGAGATGTGATTAAATTCAACTCAGGCTTAAATTAGCCAAAGGCCACACTGGATGGAGTTCACTGTGGTGGCTAATACACGGGGACGAAGTAAACCTGGAGGTCCAGGTGGCAAAGACCAACACATACTGCTGTCAGTGCTGGGATGAGACAACACATCCTCAGAGGGAAGAGCCATAGCAAGCACTTCAGCTCGCTTCCTGAATAAAACCTTGAAATGAAATTGTTTAAGGTAAAAGTGTCCTGTAAATGTGCTTGGATTCTCAGGACAGCACTAGTGAGTCATATTTTCATATTAATCCAAAATCTTCCTGAAAGAAGACCTTTTGAAATTTCTAGTAATGTCACACAAGGTATGTAGCAAAGGAATAAGGGAGGACAAATACATAGTCATGTTAACATTTTCAAGTGCGAAGTAAACAGGGAGCTCTAATTACTTTTTAAAAAACAGGAGACTCCATTCATCTGAAATTAGAATTTATTTCTTTACTGTTTCATCCTGCTTATTGCAAGCTCCCCATCAGAGAGTAGTTCAAGTGTTACTCTGGCACTCAAAAGAGTTTAGTTCATAGCTCTGACTCTGATTTCTATGATTTGGGCAATTTACTTGTTTTTTTCTTGTTGTGGAGATTATATTAGTGCTTCCTTTGTCTTTCCCATTTAAATGGTAATTCCTTGAGTTYATTATATTATGTATCTTATTTCTCTGCTTAGAGCAGGGCACAAGGGAAGCCTGACCTTGATTAGGACATTTATTTTCTTCTTTATCCATTTCTTACACAAGTATTTCTTTGGAACTTCCTCAAGATTTTGGTACTCTCTTCCTATTAAAAACATAGTGTTATCACATTGTTTTTACATTTATTTAATACAGCTTCATGTTTATCAATGAAATTTTTTCAGCCTATCTGCATGTCTCCATTCAAAAGGTGTTTCTTTTAAATTACAGTTGGATCATGTCAAGGAAGTCAATGGGATTTCTCTTCGGGGGAAATAGACTCATTTGTTTTATATAGAGAGATGAGGCAGCTGCAGCTGTGTCAAGATCAGAATGGGGCAACTATTTCAAGCATACTACCATATGCAATGAGCAGGTAGAAGTGAAGGAAAACTTTATTCATTGGAAACAACTGAGAGAATTTATATAGGAATGCAGGAGATATACATATCTAGACTTTCAAAATGATTCTACAGGAGTTGTAATGACTGCCAGCCAACAAGACCATAGGTTTATGAGCCATATCACCATTTCATTTTTGCGTGAATAGTCATTCAACTTGTACCTGATTACAAGTTTCTGTTTTCAAATATTGCCAACAGAGAACAATGTGGGTATATATTGTTTGTGCATGCCAATAAAACCTATTTAGAATACAGTTTCATTTCCTTAATGCCACCTACTAAGAAATAACAGACGAAAGATGAAGTTTAACAGCTGTCCTTATGATCAGAAAGTGATTTTCTTAAGATTTTGAAGAGATACCCAGAGAAAACATTGATTCATGTTCAGCCTTGTTGCAAGCATACAGGGAGCCTAGATTGATAAGGAGCTAGGACTGGTAAATCATAATGTAAATAAAAGCACTATTTTTCATGCAGCTTATTTACAATGGCTTTAGTATGCTACATTTCCAGGGAAATATATGTTCTTGTCAGGAAACTTCAGGGGAAGTAAATGAGTTTGAATCACATGAATAGGTTTAAATGCCGTGGCTGAAATTTAGTAAACTATTTTGCACTATCTCTTCTTCTTCATTAAAAGTGGAACATTTTTCTCTGTCTCTTGACGTACTTAATAATAAGGTTGGATTACACAGTGGGACACTGGGTAGGAACAGCTTCCTTTAGCTTTTCTGAAAAATCTTATACTTTAGCATTAATTCCTCATCACAAGTCAGAATCTGACTCTGAATCAATATGTAATAGAGTCTGGATCCATGAATATTCTTGCTGCTTTTTATTTACCCGTGTAATTCATGATTTAGGACCCAGCTATCATTGCAGTGTCTGAGCAATTTCCAGAAAAAATTAAAAGCATGAATACATTCAGCATTCATGAAGTATCCGAACTTCCCTTGGTTTATGTCTGTCTTTGGGGTCAAAATATTGCTTTTGGGAGAAAAGTATCAGTAAGAACTTGGGAATGACAACAGATGTTTGCCATATGGTCTGAAAACATACCTGGGGTTGAGGTACAGGTCTAAGGTGTTTTTACGTTTCTGATTTCTAGTGTCATCCTGCAGTGGCAGAATTACAGGATGGCATGGGAGACATGATTATAATTGTGCATTTCCATCTTTTCATAGAATCATAGATGTGTACAAGTGGCTGTTAGCTGCAGAGGTCACCATGTTCTGACTGCAAGGAGCAGGATGACTTATGTTTAGTCACCATCTGACAAGTATTTGTGCAACTTCTTAAGTATCTGCAAAGAAGAGAGTCTCACAGCTTCACTAGTATCCACATCAAACCTTCTTTCTCTTTTGTGTTTTTGCAAATAATTTTTGGTGTAATGCAACTCTCTCACTAGACCTTGTGTTTAACGCATGAGTTTTAGGAATAAGGATCTTGTGAGCTACCAGACTCTGAAAACCACAGGATGTCAGTCACTGCCAGAATCTGCATTTCAAATGTTTTGTTTGTTTTTCTGTGGRTGTTCTGGGTATTTCTGCACCAGTGGTGTCCAAATTTACACTCAACATTGGAGTCCTGTTTTATCAGGCTAGGAAGAAACACAGCGAGCAAAGGTCCATGCTGGAAACATCTCAATCTGAAAGATATGAGGACAGAAGCTATGGATTGAGATCTGATAAACAAGTCAATGCTTTGTGCAGTTCAATTTTCATCTTTTCTTCTGCTTGTTTTTAGCTTTTTTTTTTTTTTTCCCTAGTAGGCCAAATTTGAAAATAGTATAGATCTTGGGATGAAAATGGTGATAACTAGAGATTAACTAGAGATGGTTTATGAACTTTCATATGAGATAAGCCTATGATGTCCTTATCAAGCTGTGTGGATCAGCTGAATGCAGTAAGTGTGGAAATCTATTCCTTGATAAAACCTTTCTGCTTGGACAGGAATAGCTCCCATATTTTTTTAGCCAGAAAATTGTCTCAGATAAACTAAAGACCTCAGACTAGCAATGATATAAAACAACAAAAACCCATGTGGAGCATTCTTACTTGAATGTGAAGATGTATAAAGTACATGTACCAGGGAATTACTTTATGTAGAAGGTACTAAGTTTTTACTAAGATCAATGTCATAAAATTGTTACTTTAACTGAGGATGGTTGGATGGATTTTGAATCTGGAATGGGCATAACTGAGTCTGACCAACTGTAAAGTTTGCAACCAAAGAAGCTCACCAACAAATTGTATTGAAGAATCATTGTGAATTCAATGATGTTGCATCTTTGCTTTACTCGATAATACTTGCACAGTCTCTTTATTCTTCCAGGCTGTCCTCTTTTCCTAAAACTTATGGACAGCACACACAGGATTTCCTTATGGGGAGTCATTGTCATGTATAGAAGATGGAAGAGGGACAGAGATATGAGAATGGAGCAATAGTCAGGGAGAACAGAAAAAATCTGAGACAGAAGTTCAAGGGTGCAATGACCTCCCTTTTTGTAAAATCAATATCTTTTAAAACCTCTGTTTGTTTGACAAAATGGGTTTAAATTGGCAAATGGAGTGAAAAGTTCTGGGGAGAATAGGAAACTGATGGATAGGCGTGCATGTGCGTGTGCACACCCACACCCACACTCCCTTAACCAGGTAAGTCTTTTTCTGTAGGAAACTATCCTGATAAGGAGGAAGGTAAAGAGAGAATTGTCACTATATGTGGTAAGCACTAGATTCATTCTTTGAAGTTGCCATTATGGTGGTTATATATTTAGTTTCTTTCCCAGAGAAATCCTTTTTGCATAAGAACCCACTTACTCCTGTGGATTAATAAACACTCCACTACACAAGACCCCCAAAAATGTGTATATATTCATAAGCTAGAGCTCAAAAAAGAGAAAGTGTTTTCAGGTGAGTGATTGAAAGGATCAAGAGGTAATGGCTATCTGCACTACTAGTCCCTTTCTGCCTCAGTTGAAAAATCACCACTCTCAGCTGTATATGATAAAAATTAATGACTTTTTCTGTCAGCTCTAGGGTGARGCAAACACTAGAGAATTCAAATAATCTTTCCCAGGGTGATCATTCTGCAGGAAGAGACACAAATTAAAATATTAAGTGCAGGTTAAAAATGGTCTTGTTTTAAATGATCAAAAGCATAGACATGTAGGATGGGATCACCTAGCTTTGCTCCCACTTTGGTTGATCTGAGTTTCAAAAGTGCCTGTGAAATCCATACTGAAGGTTCTGAAAAAAGAAAATAAAGCTCCTACATTATGAGACCAAGTAAATAAGAAGGACTCTTGTCTTACAACAAAAAAGAGGGAGAAACCTCTGAGGAAGGAGATATAGCAAAGTGAAATGAAAGATAGTCTTTGCCACAGGATAAGGACTACTCTGATACATGTAGATCTGAGCATAATGAGGTGGTGACTAATGCCTGAGATGTCTTAGTTATCCCCACAAAAACCAAGCAAAAAAACAAACAAAAGAACTCCTTCAAAGAAAGAAAATTTTTTTACACTGTGCATAATGAAGCTATAGAACATATTGCATCAAGATATGTCAGTATCTTCACTTCCAGAATGAATGAAAAACATACATACTCTTTATGTAGTGTATAAGAATATTCAAAATTACATAAATTAATGCATAAAAATGAAGAATAAATAAAAAACCCATGAATTATTATGTAAGTCAGCGTTTAATTGGTAGGAGTTAGACAAGTTATCGTGTAATTGTCAACTGTGAATTCTCATACACTTTCCTCCTGAGAATGTGGTACCAGAGATTGTGCCAGGGACAGGGTACTATACTARATGGTCCATAGTTTCTTCCAGCAAGATGATGTCTATGTTTCCAGTGAAGTCATSTATTAGTGAACAAAAAACATGTCTCTCTCAATCTCACATGAAGTGGGAACCAGCTGCTTGCTGAAGTACAGTGTAACTGCAGCACTGAATAGTTTCCAAAATGCACAATATTTAATAAGCAATGTGATGCAGAATGCAATAACTATTAATAAAGCCACTCCACTGAATTGATTTGAGCACGATTAAACTTTTCTTTACCTTATTTCACAGTCCATTTAAAATGTTCTATTTTTCCTTTAATGGCAAAGGAAAATCTGAACTCTAATAAAGCACAGCAGCATAAATTCAAGGCAGCATATGGCACAAACGAACAGAAACCAATGTCAAGAAAGAAACAAGAACACCAAAATCAGAAATCAAGCCTGTAATGTCATATAATTGATTCAGGTAGAAGGGCATCCGTACATAGTGAACTATGAGAAACTGTCAGCAACGGGCCAAGTTGCAGTTTTCCAAAGCTTTTCATAATATGGCTATGCAAGTAAATGTATCTTAGTGGGCGGTGGTGGGAAGGTGGGGAGGCGATACTTTGCAAGAGTTCTGCAGTAGCTGGAGATGTAAATGTTCTGTTCACCCTTGGTCTCTTTCTTTCTGGAATAAAGCTTATCAGACCAGTCCAACAACATTYCTTCTCCACTAGCTGCTGAAAGCCCCTTTTCAAGAATATGACCCCACTAATTGCAGTCCAAGGTTTATGGTACTGCTCAGGGGAGGAAAGTGGGACAAGGYGAGGGGTTGCCTATTTGCTGAAAATACCTTAAGGAATAGAACTATGTACCTGTATTTCTCAGGACAACAGTATAGACTTTGTTTCTGTCTGTGGGTGAAGAACACCTCCAGCTTTTCAATATAAGGTTCAGTTCAGAGAATAGCCTTCCTGGATCCAGGAGCCTTCCCCCTCCATTTCTTTTGATCTGATGGGATAGAGCACTTTCCAGGGAAATGGGAGCTATGGGCATAAATTTCCTCAGCATGAGTTCTCTAAACYTTGAGCCTTTATATTAGATAAGTTATTCTCTAGTCAACTTCTGAAAAGAAGACTAATGGAAAGGCCCTAAACATGTCTATTGTCTCAAGTCCACCATGTAGAAGGGTGGAAGAATGATTAATTTTTGGTTCCTGATGAAGGCTAGGTATGAAATAGGCCTGTAAAGACTGAGATGCATCTGGAGACAAATGAATCAGGACCTCCGGTATCTGCTACAACTTAGTRTCAGAAACATCTACAGGGTTAGTGATCACAAACTCATCCTTAGGTTCCGAATCTCCATTTTGGACATCTAAGTAGGTATGACTACGGAAGACTAAAATTAGCTCGTGTAGTTGAAGAACATAAAATTGCCAGTGATGGGCCTGAGTATAGTTAAGATAGCTCTCCTGGGCTGAGCACACTTTCTTCTGGCATCTCTGCTGTCTGTACATAGGAAAACCAGTTTGAAGTTAATACAGGTATATCTTGAGAAGCTGCAGCTATATTTTGCCTTACAGATCTGCTGTAATTCAGTGGTGCCCATTTTTCACCAGATCAGGCCATATAGCCTTTTACAGAGGCTCTCAAGGACCACATATAATCTGATATGCACATATTATGTGCCAAGATAATGACCATCTCCCATATGTAATGGACACCTGCTGCTTTCCAGAAGGCCCCAAGGCCCTCTGTTGACTTTGTCTGACACGTGCCTATTACATAGCTGAAATGGTGCCACCTCTCATCATATGAAAGGCACATGTTCASTGCTCCCATGAGATTGCATCCAAGCCAAGCCACGTGACTGGATGTCCTCAGTGCATAGGATGCAACTAAGGGCATTTGTCCTCATGATGAACGCACGTCCAGCCATGTAGTTACTGTGGTAATGTAATTGGCTTCTGTCCTCATGCCTCTAGTTAAAGCTATGTAGGCAGTTGCATTTGAAATCTTAAATATTAATGAATTAATAGTCCTCAGACTGAAAGGCGAGGTGAACATATGTGAGAGCAGGCCTGCTTCTGTTCCTGGAGAGTGATTTTGTAGGTATTAGATATTACCAGTTTTGGAAACAAAAGTGCTAAATGCAGGGCATGATAATTTTAATAAATGATAGATGAACTGAACTGAGGATAGAAGCACATGACTGAGAGCATTTACAGCACTGCAACGTATCAAGTCATTGCTCGTCAGCTGAGCCAGTGTGACTGACTGAATGCACATTCATAGCTTGCTCTGACTGTAAAATAAAATATATTAACTTAAACCGCCATGGTTTATGTTCCATTTTCCTTCTTAATAGGGGTAGGTTAGGAGCCTTCGCAAGGTCATTCCTGGTGCCTCARTGTCTTCACTGACAGATGGCAATGCGGTGAGCTGTGGTAACACCATCATTTCCAATCATGTGCCTGTATCCTGAGGAGTCCTGAGCATTTGCAGCTCAATAAAATTCAGGCTGTTATTGTGCTTCAAGAGAAACAGTTATAAAGGACACAGCTTTCCACTCTGTGGGACCACAGGAAGCAGGCTACAGAAGTTGCCTGAGTTTTCCATAGCACTGGAGTCTCTTTTGCAGTTCATTGCCATTGATGTTTTCAAGCCTGTCTGACAGCCCCTATTACAGCAGACAGACTGTCTGGGAGATGACAGCTTGATCTGTATCTCTTTCACAACTCTTTAGGGATAATTTTTGATGTGAGGTAGGTTTTGATCAACTGCTTTCTATCTTATATGCTCAGCTAAACAAGCTGTTTGATTTTTTTTTATTGTGATGGGTAAATATGTCACTCGTTGTTGAACATATTGGCAACAGGAGATGTAAATATGGCATAGCTAATTGTTACAAGCCTCAGTGATGTTACAGKGCTTGAATTAAGGGTTGTTTTTGCATTATCTTTGGAGACATTGGCAGACAGTTCTGCCTCCTTTGAAATCAGAAACAAAACTTTGGGTCCCATGAAATGAACCACTTTCCATAAATATAAGATACACTGGTATTTTTCACATTTGTATGTACTTATAGTTCATGGAAATAACTAAAGCCAAAAAAATATAAAAACATAGTGAGAAAGGATCTTCCATTAGATTTGTGAATTACCTAAGMGAAAAGGAGTTACAGAAACTTGACCAGAAGATTCTCCCTGTAAGACCACCCTTGCCATCACCTTGGGCACCCAAAACTGTTCACAGGAGTGAACAGCAGAACAGATTTTCACAAGACTGGTATTTAACGAGTACATATTTCTTCTGTTCCTCTCACAGAATCACAGAACAGTTGAGGTTGGAAGGGACATCTGGAAATCATCTAGTCTAACCCCCTTGCTCAAATAGTGTCACCTAGAACATGTTGCACAGGATCACATTCAGGCGAGTTTTGATCATCTCCAGAGAAGGAGACACAACCTCTCTAGGCAACCTGTTCCAGTGCTCTGTCACCCTCACAGTAAAAAAGTCTTTCCTTATGTTCAGACAGAACTTCCTGTGTTCCAGTTTGTGCCCGGTACCTCTTGTCCTGTCACTGTGCACCACTGAAAAGAATCTGGCCCCATTCTCTTGACACCCTCCCTTAAGATATTTGTATACATTGATAACATCCTCTCTTAGTCTTCTCTTCTCCAGGCTAAGTAGGCCCAGCTCTCTGAACCTTTCCTCATAAGAGAGGTGCTCCAGCCCTACGCTGGACCCTCTCCAGTAGTTCCATGTCATTCCTGGACCCTCTCCAGTAGTTCCATGTCATTCTTGTACTGGGGAGCCCAGAACTGGATGCAGTACTCCAGGTGTGGCCTCATCAGGGCTAAGTAGAGGGGCAGGATCACCTCCCTCAACCTGCTGGCAACATTCTTCCTTATGCACCCCAGGATACCATTGGTCTTCTTGGCCACAAAGGCACATTGCTGGCTCATAGTCAACTTGTCCACTGGGAGTCCCAGGTCCTTCTCTGCAGAGCTGCTTTCCGGCAGGTCAACTTGTCCTGGTGCATGGGGTTATTCCTCCCTAAGTGCAGGACCCTGCACTTGCCTTTGTTGAACTTCATGAGGTTCCTCTCCACCCATCTCTCCAGCCTGTCCAGATCTCTCTCAATGGCAGCACAGTCCTCTGGTGTATCAGTCATTCCACCCAGTTTTGTATGATCATCCAACTTGCTGAGGGTGCACTCTGTCCCTTCATCCAGGTCATTGATGAATAGGTTGAACAAGACTGGACCCAGTACTGACCYTTCCCCTTTGTCCACAGGGGTACATGTGGAGAAACCGGCTCACAGACCTTCACCCATAAATGCCAGGGTAGTTAGTGAAAAGCAGGACTGTCAAGTTGAAGGAGATCAAGTTTTCTTCCAGGGAAGGATTTCATGTGGCCTGCAGCCTGCCCAGAAGTCTTTCAGTCTCACTGCCTGTAATGGGCAGAGGTCAGAAGACCTGTGTTTCACCTTGCTTCACCTCTCCATCACCACCGTAGAATATGAGCCCTGTGCAATGAGTCCTTCATGGCAAGATCTGTCCTTTCTATATCACAGAGTCCTGACTGAACTCAGCCATTACTATAAAACTACTGGGAACAGTAATCTGTCCTTATCTCACTCCAGTGAACCTTTTATTTTACCTCAAGATCAAAACTGAGGGAGTTAGTGTGAATCTTTAGTCCTTTCTCACTTAAGTGATTCTGAAAACCATTTCTACAGGGTTTTCTTTTCTGCTGTATTTTTTATTGTTGTTGCTTTTTTTCGCTTTTCTTTTGATTTTAAAAATCTTTTTAGTATTAAAATAATGACCAAAAATCTATATGCAAGAGAATGTCAAGAATCAATATTTACAGTCTGTTAATGTTTCCCTAACTGTCTTCTGATGTGAGAAATGGAAGAACAACTCTATCTTTTCAAGCTAATCACCATCCTTTGTTCTGGCCAGACAGTTTCCTTGCTGATAGGGTTATGTTTTGTGCCCATGTAAACTCCACATGCATGTGTTTTTGACAAGGCGTCAGGACTAACCATCTGGACTGATATCTTGGAATATTTTTTTCACACTTAAAACACCCACCAGAGACAAACAATTTAATGATCATCTTGTAAAGCGATGTTTTGAATCATATCAGCAGGGAAATGAATGTGCTAAGAATGCTGTTAAGCATGTTTCCCAGGCAGTAGAATAACTGAAGGTGTTTATTTGTCATGAGAACATTAACTGACTTAAGAGGGTGTTGCCCTGGGAGAAAAGGGTTTTGAACTTCATTAGGACAGCATTTTTGGACCTGGTGCAATTAGTTAGATGTTCTTCCAAAATCCAAAACTAAGATGGCCTTTCTGTGGCCATGAAATATTCATGAGAACACCAAATGTAAATTTCTTCTAAATGAGTGCAAATGTACGCACTAACAGTTCCAAATTCAGGGAGACACAAGTGCAGTTCTCAGAGAGAAGGAATTTCCCCTCCTACTCCTCTCAGCAAGAATGTAATATTCTTAATCTTTTTCTCTTAAATACTGATTAGCACCACACTGGGGATGCTCTCAGCATGAAACCACAGCCTTGGGTGCCTTTGGGGACTGGTAGCAGGAAATGCTCAATAAGCAATGGCAGCAAGAAATATCCGTTTCCATCTGAGGCTGTCCAAGGATCCATGTTTTGTCAATTAATAAATTTTAATTAATGGGTGCTACTATACTAACTAATTGGCCATTGTGCTGCCAGGACCTGTATCAGCTAATCYGTGTCCTCAGTAAAGAATAAACACATTTTTCACAGCAGGGACTCAGTGTTCTCACTCAGTGTTTGGACAGCATCTATCACCACAAGGTCTTGATTTTATGTTTTGGTCCATTACTATGCTGTAAATATTACAATAAAAATTAGACTACTATAATAATTTTTCCAAGCCATAATTTTGCTCAAGTACTAGAGTGAAGGTTTTTGTTATGTTTACAAATACATTTTATACTATGCATAAAAAAATAAGGCAAGAAACTGTATTTCTCTGCAGCTCTTTGAAAATGTCCCTTAATCTACATTTATCCAGCATCTGCCAGTTCTGGGTCTGTTTAGCATTAAAAAGCGCATCACAGTGGAGTGATTGCAGCACAGAAACCTGCAATCTCATAGCAGACCTCTGTCTGCATCCCTGAAGGACAAAGGCAGGTGAGATGCAGGGACTGGACAGGAGCCCAGAGACTGAGATGAGGGATTGACTAGATGYCCAGATCCTTCACAGTATCTTCTCTGCTCCCATGCACCTGCTGGCTGCAGGAGGGTCTGACAGAGTTGTGATCAGTATGTGCTACTGAAAGGAGAGATATTATAGCTCCTACTGTGGGGATTACATGCAATCTGAGATTGCATTTCCAGTAATCCCTCCAGCCCTTCAATGGATCAGAATAATAACTGTGCAGCCCTTTGAGAGTTTAAGTTGCAGCCCACAAGAATTTTTCAGACAATTTTTTTGCAGCAAAGAACTCTCCACCTTAATATCTACAGCAATATTGGCTATTTTATTTATGTACTGTGCATCTTATTTAAATAGACTTCTTATTTTTATGGCACATTTTCTTCATTCCCACAAACCATTTATTTCATATGTTACAAGCTTTTATATTGTGTTTTAGTGGTGGATCTGAACTTTGATATTGTTGAAATTAAAACCCTTTCGCCATAGTTTGTATTTCCAATTTCTTGTATTTGTTTTCATTAATCATGACTTCCTTCACAGGTGGTTTCTTTTATTACCTTGTTATTGAGGTGACCAAAACACATTCTTTTTTTCCCCTCTAGTACATTTACTTTTTTCTATTTGAGTTATGCCTGTTTTTTATAAATTATAAATTTATAAATGACCATGCCTGCAAGGCATTTGGGCACTTAGATGAGAAATGCTGATGTTGAAACGAAAGCTTTGAGACACTGGTGTCCATTTGTGATTAATTTAGGCAGCCTCCACAGCTCATGGATCTATCTGCATCCATAGAATCTCTGGACAGTTGCATTCTCCTTCCTGGCTTCTTGCATTGCAAATAGGGAAAAAAAGGAGGAATATACAAGAGTATAATAAGAAAAGAAGTGGAGGGTCAAAATAGTCCGGATGTAGAGTTTTTTTTTTCTCCACACACCAAAAGAATGATGGCTACTTGACTTTAGGAGAAGATAGAATTTGGTGAATGTGCAGATAATAATGCATACCGTATAGAAGGCAAAATTGGTGTTATTCCTGATCTTTTCTACTGGTAGGGAGGAGTCAGTCCATATTAGGGAGTGGAGGAGGTCTTAAAAACATATTTTTCTTTGGTCCTCAGGATGTGTAAGTATTAAATGGTGATTGACTTCCAGATCTCAGGCAYACTTGAAACTTTTCAAAATGCCTGTTTACTTCTCATTCTAATGAGAGTCGTAACATTAAGACGTTATGTAACGCCCCCACCCCAACCCAGAATACCTCTATGCAGTGTTTGTACTCCTGCTCTGTAAACTGGGAGGTGGTGGGTCTTACTGTACTGTCATGGGGCTCATCTAGAAGGACTCTTTCCATCAGCTTTGGCGATGCCAGAACAGAAGGGAGAATGAAAGGACTGTGCTTGCAGCAGCAGGCAAACTGCAGAGCTGACAGCCCAAACACCCGCTCATGTGGGTGCTAGAAGTGGTTTCTGCAAATCACCGGGAGTCTTTTGACTAAGCTTGATGGTAGCTGACAAGGCAGGGCAACACTGTCTTTTTTTCATTAATCCACACACTTTTTTTCATTAATAATCCTCCTGCTGTGCCTTGAATGTATAGAAGTCAATATATAAGTGAGGTCAACTCACCATCCAAACCCAGGTGGGTTTGGATCACGTTCTCTGGGAAAGGAATGGGAGTTTAAAGTTGTGATTTTGGGAACAGAAAGAAGAGAAAAACACAACTGCAAATAAACCTGTACTTTCTAAAATGATGGCTATTGTGGGAGTGTACCTTGGGCCCCTTACTGTCACAGATCACTTAAGGCTTTTCCTCCTTCCTTCTTTCTTTTTGGTCTAATTTGAGAAAAGTGGATATTTTTCTGTCGGTGCAAGAAGTGGCACATTTTTCATCTTTCAGCACCATGCAAAGCAAAGCCGTTAAAACAGCAAAAGACCATAAAAAGTCAGCATGGCAGGACAGTAAAAATGAGTCCACCTCTGCCCCAGAAATRGCCCAATTTTATTTTCTACCTGCCATGTTGCCATAATAGATAGGAACACCTTTGGCCATACCTGCAGACCTGGGGGAGAACATTCCTTATATATATCTCCACCCCGGTTCAGCAAAAAAAATGAGCTCAGCCTCCGTGCAGTGAAGCTCTTTTAATTTTCCTGTTCAGGCTTCTTTGTTCATTATTAATCAGGAAATTTGTTATTGCTCGTGTTGGATTTTTATTGCATTAGCTAGCCAGGGTCAGATCCTGCCTGGAGGCAGAGTCGTAGTAAAGCATCTGGGTAAAGCACCTGCCCATGCTATTAGGGGTAAAATCTGACCCTAAACGGAAAATCTGGAGTAAACACATTTGCTCTTCTCTTAATTCTTATTGTATTTACCCCAGAACAATTGCATTCTATGAGTGCTGCAGGACCTAACGCCTGCTTAAGGGCAGTCAAACACAGGCTTTTGATAGCTACAAATTCCAATAGCAAATGAAATTTTCCTCAAACTTTTTTCAGTCAAAACAAGTTATGGATTTTAGGACATCATTAAACTGCAATCCCATGTGCAAGGTACAGTGTAACAGAATGTTTTACTCAGGTATATTAGCCAGGAAATGTATCTACAGGTATCGAAAGAAGAACATTCAACAAGAACAATGCAAATGCCAGTCTCATGGTTCAGGGAGCCTTGATTTGTGAATTTACTGGAACTACAGTTCAGGGGAACTAGAGTGAAAACTATTTTTAATTTAGCTACAAAGAAGCCTGGTCTGTGTAGGGAAGACATGGACAGACATCTCTCTATCCACTTCTGCAAAGCTTAGAGAGATGAGAACTTGACTTTGTACTACCTTCTCTATCTTGGAGAAACTTCTTTTCTGCTCAGCAAAACATTAAAAACCCACCTGGGAAAGGTTTGTCTTTATCAGCCATCAATGAGATCATCATTGTTGGCCCCACCAGAGCTGGCAATTTGCAGAAGTGGAACTTGTGCAACATTGATCTCTGTGGTGTAGCTACACTGATCTGCATCAGTTGAAAAGCTTGCTTCCCAGATGCCCATGGTGCGATGCTGATTTACACCAACAAGTCATCTGGGCCTCATGTAAAGGAACAACACCTCCAGGCTATCTCTTAGCATTTCAAAGAGTGTAGACATATGCTGCAGTTATATAACGTTGGTGAGAACAAGTAGAACATGGGTTAATTTTTATTGCTAAAGAGGCAAGTGCTGTGTCTCACAAGTGACACAAGTCTTGTTGCAAACAGCTGCTTCTGCCCTTCTTGTCCTTCAGCCCTGTGGAGGCTGGCCATAGATTACAGATTGTTCACCAACCAGTTTGGGAAGGCCTGGCACAACACAGTTGTCAGCCTGATTGGCCCTGACAAGTATCATATGCTTTACTGCACCCATTAACTACCTGCTTCACTTACTAGCCCTGCTGTCATTCATTCTGAAGAGCAGGTGCATTAGCATCTTTGTATAACAATTTTAGAGGCAATAAATACTCAGATTGCCAGGTATAATTATTATTCAGTAAGGGGAGAGATACAGCTGAAGATCATCTCTGTCCCTTCTTTTTTTCAAAGCCTGCCCTGAATGTGTCACACAATGGCGACTGAGCACTTGTTGTAAATAATTTCCTCCTAGGACCCTGCAGTTGGAAGATGCCCCAGTGTTCACTTTACTCATACTTGACAAAACCCAGCAAAGACAATAAAATATCCCTCAGGTGTTCTGAGGCCTTGGGCTGGTTTTCCTCACAATGTAGTCAGCTAAAAGCCTTGTCTGACACTGGGTTTAGGATGAAGAAGATGTTTACGTTGTCCAGGAAGAATCTCCAAACAGGAATCCTGGGCTATATCCTTGCTCCTCCAAACTGCAAAGGACTTGCAGGGTGGATTGAATAAGCTATTTGGCTACCACACAGTTTTGCACCAGTTAAGATCAACCCATAATCCTTATTTCATAGTAATGACCGAATGGACCCAAGAGCTCACCTTGGGGTCTGCTCTCTGGTTCCATATCTCTCCATGGGATAACATTCTATTTCTTCAGTTAATTAATGAACAGATTTTAAAAAACTTGGAGTCTTAACTCATGCATGTTGAAACCAAAGGCTTGAGCCTATGTTGAGCTAGGTGCCTAAATAATTTGTGGGGATCATTCAGGTTAAAACATGTCCCTAGCTACATACTTATACAGCACCAAGTACAATATAACCCTGATCACAAATAGCCTGTGAGAGAAATCATGTGTAGCACCTCCTGCTATTGTCTGGCAATAATAATATATAGCTAATAAATAAATATCTTTTCACAAGGTTATTAAGTATTATTTCCTCTGAGTCTGATCCTGAATCAGGACATGCAACTTAAGGGCAAAGTGTTATTATTGCTAAACATTAGTGTGGAGATTACCTTTCTAGAAAGTAATCTCACCTCTGCCCCGAGTAAAGAATCTCAGTAAAGCATTGTACATTGCTCATCAAACTTGTCATCCAAGCACTTCCAGCCAACCCAAAGTGAGATGCTTTTCTTTCCCTGGTGTACTTGCACACTTGCCTTTTTTATTTTGAATTAATGCCAATACAGCTCAGACTTATCTCTGATAACATCTGAGTTTCATTTAACGCACTGCTGAAGCATAGGTTCAGTTTGACTCCTTTAAGCTCATCTTAGTACTGCCGTTTTCAGACAGCACCTAATAGCACTTTTTGTGGGAGCACAAGTCAGACCTCCACAGCTATTGAACATGGATCTGAGAGCCCTGTGTGAGTCCGGATTGCTCGGATGAATCAAAAGCCCTGTTTCGCTAGCTAGGATGCTGTTATCCAAATGCAAAATGTTTCTTAGCATAGAATCTGTGCTCTCTGTCAAGAAGTCATGATTTGAACTGTTTATGTATATGTTGGAGAAATTAACATTTTATTACTACTTTCTTTCTGTGCTAGGAGACACAGTCTCCCCACAGGGGCTTTCCCACCTTCCTGCATCAGGACAGTGATGTTTATAGCTCATGCAGTTTCACTCTTTAGTGTAAGAGGAGTGTTGCTGCTTTGCTGTGGCTCTTAATGACTGACAAGACCTAGTTCTTTTGCTATGTAGCCCCGCAAAGTATCATCAAAAAGGCATGGACTTTTTCACTGTTACATGAGCTGGGACAACTGCGATGCTTACTCAGGATTTCCACAGTTGTTAGTCCTGCTGTGATCTTGGGGGAAGCACTAGCTAAATTCAAATTAATGCTATTAAACAGGGAAGACAAGGAAGTTTCAGAGTTATTTGTTATATATTGTAGTAACCTTCCCCGTATTGCAAGGTATCATTTTCTGTAATTAGATATTCAGGATTGAAGAATACAGGATTCCTACCAGTTTACAGGCAGTGGGATATCACTGAGCATGGCAGACATTCCTGGCACTGGATGTCCTTAGAGAATGCCATAGCATAGGGTACTTTGGCTGAAATGGTGTTGTTGGCATACACAGCTTGGGCATGCAGCTTAATTTGGTGGAAGACTGAAACTTCGTTAGTGTTGGGGTTGCTTTATGAAAGGAGAGACTGGGACAACGTCCAAGGGTTTGTGATAAGGCAGGGGCAGCACCCCTGAGTCACTGACAAGATCTTCTCAGGCAGGAGAAGTTTGATGGAGCTGGTGCTGGCTGACAGCCTGTGGGCACATTTGTTTCCCTTGCATTGCTCCAGGGCACACACTGCAATGGGCCCCATGGCTGACATTGTTCCAGGGGTTTCCCAACAACCATTTGTTTTTCTACAGAGTGATGCTAATGTGCTGAACCTAGCTGAAAGCAGACAGGGTGCATTTTTTTCCCATTTATTTACAGACACTTGTATATATAGCAACTAAATCCTCACAGTAGATGTCCACAACACAGGCTGATGCTAAGCAGAGGCAAATGAGCCACCAAGATCCTCTTTAGCACTGAGGACAGGAATGTGGTGAGAAAATGAAGCTGGAAAAATAAGGCTATTATTTTCTTCTGAATACAGGCAAGTGAATATCTAGCAATAAGGAAAAGAACATTGTAGTTGGTGAATATCAGAGACAGAGATAGGATTTCTTCAGTGCTTATCATTTTTCAGTGTGTATGGAGCCTGTGGGAGGTCAGGAAAATTGTCATTTACTAAGACGGCTTGAAGCTTTGTGGGCTGATTGCTGGAGTAATGGTCCTAGGAATCTTCCCATTGATGTCAATAGGCTCCAACTTTTGTTATGTGGCTTACAATATTGTCTGCTTTCTTAACGCTCTGGTCATGAACTCTTCTTCTAGAAACTGTCATCCAAACTTGTAGTCTCCTTATATTTTACCCCAGATACCCCTGTCTCCTACCCGTGTATCTCCTGCAGACTGCTATTGAGGCAGTAAGGGAAAGGGAGAAGAGAGACACTTTGCAGTGACTCAGACAGAAATAGGAGTAGCATAAGAGTAAGGGATGATCTGCACAAATGTACCTAGGAGGATTCCTGGGCAAATCTGCTTGCAGAGACAAGTCAGAGTTTGGATGCAGGAGGTCAAGGAAGCAAATGAGTGGAGTAAGACAAGGATCTAAAGCAAAGACAGACCAGACTCTGCTAAAGTGTTTCTCTCCCATCCCTAGTACCTAAATTAGCTCTTGGGAAGAGAAGCTGGACTTCTGTTATGCTCTTGGCCTTTTGTTATGCTCTTGCTGCCTAAAACAGGCTGTTCCAGTGATCACAAATAGGATTTCTAGGCATTTCCATAGTATAAATAATAACAACAGGTAGAATGACACTTCAGAGCTGATGGGCTTAAAGTTGCTACTGCCTAGGACTGAGTAAGAAAAACCTCAAATCCCAAACAGGATATGTTTGGATGGGTAACCTACCTGTGGTGCTTCACTACTGCTGCCTTGTTCTGGCTTTGTGTACATCCAGCTAAGGAGTTCTAAATTATTTACCAAGGCAGCAAATTAATGCCAAGCAGCACCAGCACCTTAGTGCTCAGTGAGTCATACATAAAACATGTTTCCTTTTGTAAGGGCACGATGTGCTGGCGGAAAGCAGGCTGAGGAGGGAAAGACTGCAGGAGATGAGTTTAGGGTGTCAGGGGCAGGAATTTTCAAGACAGCTGAATAATGAGGAGAATGATTCAAAGTCAAGTTTCTCAGGTGCCCTATGAATTAGCACAGTGGGAGGGAAAAAGAGAAAGTGAAAGAAGAGAAGTGGCATCACTTTTAAGGCTCTGCAGCAAGTATTGCAAGTGAGACTGGAGAGAATGGTTGCTTTTATTGYTCCCTCCCAGGTATGTTTTCTATGCATATGGAATATGGAAAGCCTTTGGCTTTCTGGAAAAAACAGCAGGAGCATTAAGTAGTCCTCACCATCTGCAAGGGAGTGAAATGTTATTTCAGCTTCACATCCTCCACGCCGCACTCTTCTCTCCCCAAAGACTCTGATTTCAAGTACACTAAGCTCTAAACTTTTGCTCTGAAGGCAGTCACCTCCCCAGCATGAGCAACCCTACTAGTCCTTGAAGCCTGCACACATTTCCCAGTGAATTTTCCCTCAGGGCCATTAGCAGGAAGATTCTAGACTCCTCAGATTGATGAAGTCCTAACAAGAGGCTGGGTTTTTAAAATCCCATATCCAGGGAGAGGTCACTGCATCTTTGGCTGAACCTGGAGATGGGACCCACTCATGAATTTATCTCTTGAAATAAGAAATGAAATGTTCTTTCATTTGGACAAGGTTTCTTATGTTTCTTGGGCTTTCTAGAAAAAAAATTTAATGAATGATCGTTCAAGTGACAAGACCAAATCTGTCTGGGTCCCAGGCAGATTTCAGGGCAAACTATGCAAGCTGTTTTGCAAGACTGTAAATAATTTCTATCAGTGATCTAGCAGGCTGTGGATGAGCATGAACGATATTTAACTGTGCATAGGGGCACCTATTTAGCTGTGTCATTAATAGAATGGCTTGCAGGTCGTGGGATATTGCCCAAGKTTTATCTTCCTTTCCGTTTGTTCAGGGAGGACTTCCTATAGCAGGGAGCTGAAATAGAATAGCAGGGTGTGTGCATTTCAGAGTATGGAGCTCACACTGTTGTCACCAAGTCTAGGTGTCAGTCACTGATTTGGGCAGCTATGGCCCTTTCACCACCTAAATCCTCACTGGAATAACTGGAATAATTTCCAAAATGTCCTCATGACATTGGCTGGAGAAGGCACTTCCCTGTAGTGTATGCATGTTTTGCAGAAGTTTACAGACAGAAATGCAAAGAGCTTTCTAACTGTCTGGAAGCTTCAGCATGCAAATCACAGATGTTTTTGGATGGGAAAAGATTTCACAGAAAGGAAAAGGCTAGAGAGTCATCTCCATTTGTAAAATGAGAAGAGAAAGGAGACTTCTATCAAACTCAGCATTTCTAAAACAATTCAGAGGTAGATTTTCTATTAACAATGGCCAATTCTGAAATAATAAGAGCAGTTCAGAAATATTTTGAGTCCCATTTGTCTTTGCCTCTGAACCAAGTTTTTTCAGGAATACTTGAGCATTAAGCAGTTAATTAAATCTGACTGTGTCCTCACAAATTCTATTAGCAGGAAAACACTCTTCAGAGTCCTAGTTTGCAGTTGGGGTTTGTGTGGGTAATTAACTCCTCTTCCCCTGCTGCCATGTGATTTCAACAAGTTCCTTCTAGATTATAATGAGGTTGATGATTACCAATSCCTGTGCCTCTTTAATAAATTAATAGTAATAACAAATGTCTATGCATTCTTCATTAGGTGATATGGAAATGACTTTACTCTGAAGCTGAGACTGTTGGAGCTTGGCAGCATTTGCTGGAGGGGTGGACATGGGGGTTAGTTACCTAATTTATTGTGTGTGCAGCACAGATTTTCTCCTACCATCTTTTAGAGCTCTCAGCCTTGTGAATATTCAGTGCTTTTTTTCCCCAGCAATAAAGAAAAAGGAAAATTGGGTTGGAATAAAAGTAAATTTGGCATTGGAAGAGTTTGAAATAATACATTCAGTTTCACCCTGTCAGGATCAAGGGGAAGGCAGAAAYCTGTTCACCATCATTTATGCCTCCCTCTTTTAGAAATGTGATTTGTTATCTCCAGTAAAAGCATTTGGTGATGTGATGTTTGGAGATCTCCTTCATCTAGCAACTAGCTAAGAAAATCTCAGAGGATTTAGAAGACCTTCATTAATCAAATCCAGCAAAAAAGGTCCAGTCCTGATTTTTTCTGAAAGGAATCAGAAAAAAGAGAAGGGGAAACTAATGAGARTTTTGAACTCACTTCCATCGATAATTCTGAACCAGGCTCCCTTGAGCAGTTCAGAACACTCTATGCTCCGTAATTAGAAAGGATTGGCCTTCAGTTGCCTTTCCCTGTAGCTTCAAGGATCCCAGTAATCTCTATCAATAGGCATTGATATGTCATGATGTCAAAAGGYGTATACARCATACRGGCTCCAGCTGATTTTGCTCTTGGTATGCATATGATCAACATCAATAACACCTAGTATTGATGCTGMTTGGTTTCCATTCCTATTGATAGGGATCAATAACAACATCGACCATTACTGATATTGGGAAGCCTTGATGAGTATCGGTTTCCATAAGTATCAGTATGAAATGATAGCTATATCTATTGATCCCTATTGATAGGCATCAAAAYCTCTTGATCTTGCAAAAAATTTATAGCTTTTGGTCTTGGGTCAATTTTGCTCTTGGGAGGCATTGACTAATACTAACATCAATACCTTCAGATGTTGAGAGGCATTGATACCCGTCGATTTCTGTACCTATCAATGGGCATCTATTTTGATAATTACAGATAGTTGAAGGCACAGTTTTCATTTAAATATTGTGTTAAAAATAGCCTCCTAAGAGAAGTAGGTACTTTGTACCATCATGTTTTATGACTGTTACATATTTCCCTTATTATACATRCCTCCAAATCCACAATGTTTGAAAGAAAAATAGAGTGATAATTTAAATACTTCTATGTATTCCTACTCTGTTTTCACTAACACCTTTTCTGTACTGTGTGCAATATATGYATCTTGAGACCTTAGCTTGGGTTATCCCTGGTGACTAACTAATATCTACTCTGATACAGAGCTATCAAGTAACATCCCAGTCCTCTCCAGAAGTTCATTTCTTTTGTACTTAAGCAAGAAATCCCCTAAAATATTTTAGTTTCACTAAGATTATTCCAGACTTAAACAGCTGAGACAATAAGCAAATGTTTGCTTCTGGTTGTTTTCAAAATGGGTGGTGCCATTTGACAGCAGAAATGCCGATCAAATATAATCTATACAAGATTACTGAGTGTAAAATACCTTGTTTCACCTCCTGCTTCAGTTTTATCCCTTTCTGAACCCAAGTTGCTCTGCCCCACAGTAAAACTYGGGTGCAAGTTCACCTGACTAGTTTGAATAGATAAAATACACAGGATGGATCAAACAGGACACATTTTTAATCTGTCATGCAGTTGCATTATCCATCCTGCAGCGCATGAATTTCTCTTTCAGAATAGTTTTTGATAGTCAGTCCAATGATATTCCACTCGCTACAACTCTTTATACTCTAGCAAAGAAGAATCTCAAATAAGATATGCTACTGAGGTTTGCCCATTGTTATTAAAGTCACATTAATTGTGTTGGCTGTTGCGTTATTTTCTTTGTTTACTCTTTAGTTACATGGGCACTGAGCTGTCTTCTTTTTCTCTCTTCTTCATTTTTGAGGCAAGAGTATACAGAGGGAAGTTACAAAATACTTTTGAGGAAAGCAGAGAAAGGGGCTCCTGGAGCTGCATTGGTTGCTTTCTCCTGCTATAAATGTGCCCTGTTGTAATCTTGATGGTTGTCCYGTCCAGTAGGTCCTCTGTTGTGCTTTTATGAGCCAGCAGAATTATAGCTTGGTTTATAGGCCATTATTCCTGATGGTTCCTTCCATTTTCAAGGCAATATATATGCTCTGTAAATGCAGCTGCTGACCAAATGGCCAGAGATAAAGCTCTGAGCTGGTTGTTTGCTAATAGGAAGCAGATTTTTAAGAAAATGTAAAACCAAACTGGTTGTTTCTTCTCCTTGTCCTTATCTTAGGGAATTAGCTGTGGAATATGGAGAAGCAAAAGAAGGACAGGGGAAGTGTTCTGCCTTAAGGAATGTCCTTATTTCTTATTTGTCAGAAAGCCTGAGATCTAGCCAGGAAAGGAATGTAAAAGCTGAATCATCAATCTACTCTCTTTATATCTTGTTTTCACCAGGCTGCTTTCAATCATACGAACCCTCAGCAATGTTCTTTTTTAAGACTCGGTTAGGAAACACATGGGAAGGAAGAGCTGGCCATGGCTGCAACACTGATGGGGTTCACATGGCTGGCCGTGTCATTTCTCCTTCCTAGCTGAGAAATTAGAATGGTGTTTTCTCTCTGCTCTGAATTTTATGGCATGTTGCTCCCTCATTAAAAACAAAAACAAAAAAACCCACCCAAAACTAAAACAAAAATATCAAGTAAGCCCAGTTGAATCGCTGTTGATAGAGGCTGTCGCAGAGAGAGGTCTCCATTTGGCTCATCCCAGGCAGGTACTGACAGCAGTGCCAAAGTAGAGGAGCTCAGCCAGCTCACAAGTGGARTATTTTGCAGTGGCAACTCAGTCTACTACATGGCTGCATCTCTCCTTTTCTTGGGGAGCCCTTATGACTGTGACTCTGCTGTTTCCTAATTAGCACGGAGGAGGGGTTATCCAGCTTTGTTATCTCCAGGAGTGACCATTGCATTTTATGTGGCTGCCACTCTACTGAAAGACAGAAATAGTATCAGCATCAACAGCTAGGACTGACAGAGCACCAAGCTGTCTGTGGATTTTAACAGTCACTTTCTAAGGCTGAGAAACCTAAGGTAGATAAGGGAGCAAACTATGCCTTGCTCACCCACTGTATCAGTGCCATAAATAAACCACTTATTCTTTGATTTTTGTACTAGCTGCCTGATACTGCGGCTTACATTTTTATAAGTCTATTTTGTTCCTTAAAGAATAAGAAAAAATATAGACCTAAAGAGAAGTGGCAGTATGATTTGTTTTAAATAAATTACCCTGGGAGTCATTTCCTTCTATTAAAAATRTATTCTACATTTTTAGAATGACGTATTTGTATTAACATCTTCTGATGTTATGACCTAGACTTAGCATGACAGAGAAACAAGATCCAAGTGAACAATTTATGCTCATGCAGTTTTGTAAAATTATTGATATWTTCATATAATATATCCTTTTTGAACTTTTTGAGAATATTTCTTGTCCAGTGTTTTCATCAGCTCATGCCCCTACATTACATTTAATAGAATATTTTGTTCAGACAACAAGATCTCTTAAAACGAATGAAGTCTGTTCTGAAGAAGTAATGCCTTTTTTACTGCAGCAAAGTTAGTTTGCTTGCCATCAAGCTCTTCATGTTTTATGATACTTGTATTGCCATGGTATTTGTGCTTTCAACACTATCCTTGGGTTTTAAGATTAATGTTAGAAGTCTAACCTAACCCAGTGGAAGTGATAGTTCAGGTGTTAAGCATTCTCTGAACCATTTGCTGATAGTATGCTGCCCATACAATCTCTTCTCAATTCATTCAAATCTTCCCCAAAGTTACYGGTCAGCAAAAGAATCCTTCCAGGCCTTATCTAATGTCTTTAATGCAATTCTTGACACTTATCTTTGACAGCACTTCCCTTGCAGCTTCATAATTCATTTACCTCGGCAGACCTGAAACGGAGCCTTCCAATCCATTGGAATTCATACTTCCCTTTGGGGGATAGAAGTGTAATTTGGTGGGTAAGACACTTACTTGATGCAAAGAGATAAAAAAAAATCTCAGTCTTAATTCCTTCTCCAGTATGTATTTAATTATTTAGACTCAATCTTTTTCCTCTGAACCACATCTATCTTTTTTTTGGGAAGCTAGGACTTTATTTATGAATTTCCTTTGCTTTAATTTAAATACCGGTTAGTAACGCACAATAGGAAAAATAACTCAGTTTTCAATTATTTTTTTCTGAACTGTTACTGAATTAAAAAATCAGGAGGTCTGCAGAACAGAGGACACATAAGAAGCTCTGACATCAACATCTTGCTATATAGTCTTGAACACATCCCTTAGAGTGAGATTTGTGAAACTGCTTAAATGCTTATAGATAAAGATTTTCTAAAGAGTTTGTCTAGTGCTCATAAATCTCATCCTACGTATACGGACCACCAAGGTCCTTAGGTGCTGGACTTCTCATTTGTGAATCATAGACTAGTCTGGGAAGGAGATCTGCATAATTCATTTAACTCAATGGAGTTGAGGGGCCCTGTAGTGGCCATACTCACTTGTGAACTTTAAGAGTGGACATAAAGTGGACATATCTGCTTGGGGTTCTCAGGTATCTAAATGAATTAGACACTTTTTTAATGGATTACTGTCTCAAATGCAGATGCCTGAATTTCAAAACCACCTAAAGACAAGATTTAAATTAGAACTAGACACATCTGCATCATTAGTTGTCTGAATGCTTTTACAAATATGGCCTTTAACCTCTCTCCACCTTGATTTTCATTACTCTGAAATGGATCTGAGTAATCATGTAAATCTGTTTTACAAGACTTCTAAGTAGTTAATTGGCCTCATTCTCCTGTCACAGGAACTGGCTTTGTACTGCTGTTGTACCATCAGCTCAGGAAGAACTTGCTACTCACATGTCCAGTGCTAGTGAGTGAAGTGTGAATATGTGATACTTGGAATAAAATCTAGTAGTCCTTGATCTCATRTTGAGTAGCTGTTCTCTCCAAAGTGAAGATTTTATTTCTTACTGCTTTCCTTAACAGTGACACGGGTACTTAAACCAGTTTACATGACTTCTGTGGAGAAGGAGGTAATGATTTATTAAATAAGGTTATGCTGTTCATGAGTAAATCTTCTAGGAGACTGCTTTTTCCTGTCTCTGCATATTTCAAGTCATGGTTTTAGAATACTCTCAGTTCAGAAATGAGACTGGCCTAAGAAAAAATAAAAGGACTATTTTTAAGCTTACTAATCTAACTTRTACTGTGACCCCACAAGTCACTAAGTCAGCAGATTTCAGAGTGCTGTACTGAGGGAGCAGGGGCAGAAAGTAGGAGGGAGAAAAGAACAGGATAGGAATGCCTTGTATTCCTCACTAAAACTGGTATCTTAYGAAACTACCGCCTGGAGAACTTGCAGGATAGGTCAGACAGCTTCTGGGGTGTAGACTGACTTGGTTACTTTGAGTCCTGTGATATGTTTAAGCTGACACTTTTTCCTACAAGAAATTGGGTATATATGATGAAAGAAGATAAAGAACTAGCAGTGGGCCCTGCACACAAATGCAGAACACTAGAGTAATGTTGTAACAATATTAGCTCTACTGCTACTTCTGRTTTTGCTTTCTTCCCTCATTAGAAGCAGCAATACAGACAATGGACCTGCTGCAAMCAGAAATAAACTAGAAAACAATATTTTAGGTCATTTTTCATCTATTAAAAATGTTCTTGACATCTTGAATAGCTACAGAAAAGTTGACATGGGAAGCTATCTTTCATTTTACTGATAATAATTGAATTAGTCTTAAGTAGTTTGAGTTAACACTGATTAAAAGAATTAAAATTGTTTTAGATATTGATCCTTCACCTTTTCCGGATGGGAAGTAGGAAAAGCTTTGCTGTAGAGGCTTAGAAAAATTCTTGTTGTTTTTTCTTCTCACTTAGCTAGGAACAAAATCCATATTTGTGAACAAAGAAAGCAAAGTTAAAAAAAATAGAAGAAATTTTGTAGCATCTGTATTACACTGATTTTAGTTATCTACTGCATGTTGCTGCAATTTCTTTGACATTTCCATTTTAATTCCCAGGGGAAAAAAAAGATGCTAGTGAGGCTGTGGGTTGGACAATACAATGAGGTATCTTATTGCTGATAAAGAAGTGACATTTTTACTATTAGTAGTAGAAATATCAACAGAATATACCTAAATMCAAGACCACCAGGATTCCTCTGTGACAGACACTGGACATATGTTGGTAGAAAACCCCTTTTCTAGTCAGTTTGCAATTAAAATAGCCAAAATGGACAAAATAGACATCTTCTGCCTGATTTTTAGGGGTGACAAACTGAGGCAGAGAGTAAAACTGAGCTGATGGAGGCAGATTTTTCCTACCTCACAGGGAACTAAATGTTTTGGGTGTTAGTCATGCTTCCCACTCAGTTGTTTGATGTCAAGATGTTCCCTTCTCATCCTGAAAYGGCAAAGCTGGGTGTAATTCTGCACAAAGAAGAGCTTAACATCAAAGTCTAACAACGGCATGGTGCTACCRATGTTGGAAGCTCCCTGACCAGAACTATATTATGAGGATGCTCTTTTTTCAGTGTGGTAGTTTTATCTAAAAAGTTCAGCAATTTGTGCTGGGTTTCCAGACCTCAACCAGCTCACCCAAAGTAGGAACTCTTACAAGTCTGTTTGGTGCAACCAGTCCATTTTCTGCAGAAAAAATTCGTTATCTTTTGAAGGTAATGGATTAATGCYATCAGAGATCATCATCTTAGGCATGGGCTGCAGGTTATTTACTATGGAACTAAACTGAGGTAACTCAGGCATTTGTGAACATCTGAAAATATCCATTAGCACCACCATGCTGTGAAAGCACAGCTGTTCTCTCACCTTACCCCTTTTCGTTTACAAAAGGAGGGAAGATTGGGCCCTCAGGAAATAAAATGCCTGGTAGCAGGTTGCCATCATGAGAACAATTCATCCATCCTGCATGTCCCCTGTCTCTGTGTCCTAAGAAGTCCCTAGGAAAGGAMTAAAGCCTAGAAGAATTTCCTTGAGTATTTCACAAAGTTTGCAGGTTGGAGGCTTAGGCTGAGCATCTGGCCTTTGCAGAATAGTCTTGAGTTCTAGTCTTCTTGCCCCATGTGCAGAAAACTTCCCAAACTATTTTGCATGAGCTGTAAAGCCAAGAGCATCTTCCAGGTTTATTTTTCTATCTCTGTAGTAGAGAGAATGCCAAGAGACTGGATGACATTTGCTTTAGGAGTGGTTTGCGCACAATGTTTCAAAAGCCCCAGAGCTGGAGAACAACTTACACTGCAGCATTTTTGACTGCAGCTAGCAGGCTACACCAGCAGAATTAGAGATGTTAATTTCCTATATTAGTGCTTGGCTTCCGTTGCTTTTCTTCACCTGTACTAACTGTAATTTGTGCAACTTCCTTCAGATTTGCTTTAAAAGCTATTTAATTCCAGAGGATCTCAGGAACCTGCTGTAGAATATAGATATACTTTGCTGAATTGTTATCCTGTCTCCCAGTAAGAGGGCTTTGTGCTGTTAATTACAGCCTGAAGCCATTGAATACTACTGCTGTGTTAAAGTAAGTGGAAGGAATGCTCTATGTCTCTGAGCAGAGACCACTGTGCATCATGGGCTCTTTATAATCTTGGCTTTTTGGGGGAGTAATAATTTCACAATTCTTAGGAAACATTTTGTTGTATTAAATGATGTGGTTGAAAGTCCTGCTTAATTATTGATGTGCTGAGAGCAATAGGATGGATCTAACCTACTATCTGATGGTGACTTTTCTCCTGCACAATAAACGTTTACGCTTCAGGAATGGTGTGTTGATGAATTGATGCAGAGTTCATTGCCAGCACTCTCTTGCATATTTTATGAAGCAAGCAAATGATGGGAAAGAAGGCTGATTTTCCTTCTGGAAACCCCACCTTTTAGCAAAGACTGAGACTAAAGATGAATTCTCTTATCTGTGAGAGAATGTTCTCATGTGAAGAACAGTTATTTTTTTTTCTCTCTATTTGGTATGACTGAGAGAATCACTTTCCCTGGGAGAATGAATTGCTCCTTTTCAAGGAATATATCTGACTTTTCCTAATTTTGTGAAGGGTGTGATGACTGACAGCCTTGATCCGTACTCTCCTTTGTGTTGACATACAGGAAGAATTGTAGATACTTCTAAAGACCTTTACAGYATATCCACCTGCTGCACAAAGTTGTGTTGAAAACGATCTGACATCAGTGTAAATGAGGCACATGGAGAGATGAATGGATGGATGTCCAATGTGATCAACTGTCAGTCCTCTGCACAGAAAGATAATTTTAGGGCTCTGGAACACAATTCTTCCCTGGGCCAGTGAAACTTTAAGACAGTGAAGAAAATTGAAAAACTGAGCTGCTGAGGAGCTTCTCTTAGGGAAGGTGTCAAGGGGATGGGGCTAAGCTCTTTTCAGTAGTGCCATGAAACAAGACAAGAGGCAACAGGCACGAACTGAAGCACAGGAAGTTCTGCCTGAACGTGAGGAAGAACTTCATTGTGAGAGTGACAGAGCACTGGAACAGGTTGCCCAGAGAGGTTGGGGAGTTTCTTTCTCTGGAGATACTCAAAACCCACCTGGATGCAACAGTTTCTAATATGTTCTAGGTGACCCTGCTTGAGCAGGGGTGGGGGGACTAGATGATCTCCAGAGGTCCCTTCCAACCTCAACCATTCCGTGGTTCTGTGATTCTGTGATTCTTACAAGGTGCTCTGTGTTTCAGTGGTTTCAATATCCTTTTCCTGGGGAAATGATAGAATTTGAATAATCTCAAAAAGGAAATGGAACTGGTCCCATGTTTCTTTGATCTTGCAGAAGTCCCCGTCCTCTGAACTGTTCCAGTTTATCCAGACAGGACTGATCTCACCTCCAGCTATATTTTGAAAGTGACCCTGAATCCAGAAAAGGTGCCAAGGCATGTACTTCCAAGATTTCAAGCTGATGTAAAGGGTGTCATCACAGCCCCAAAGAGAGCAAGATTTAGGCCCCCAACCTGTTAGCACCATTTCTTTGGCAGATGCTCTTTACAGTATTCTGGCTTTTTTGGGTCCTATTCTGGGTTGCCCGACTTTCCCCTTTGGAGAAGAACTAAAGCTCAGAGTAACGGACTCTGCAGCTGGGGACATCCACTAAAAATGAGCATTAAAAGACCCATTGTCGCAAGAAATAAGTTCTTTTTGTGGACTTTGGCTCTCAGTTCCCTTTCTGTATAGCTGAGACAATGGGACTGGCCTACCTGACCAAAACGCTGTCTTTTCTTTCCATAAGGCAATTTAGAAATGRTACTATTTTGCAGGCTAGAGACAATAAAAGTGCTTCCTTTCACAGGAGGCAATTAGAACTCAGATATTCAGCAGCTGAACCATGGCTTAGATGGTTCTCAACAACCTCATCTAAGGCTGCCCTCGGCTTGACACTGCATCATGCAGTGATAACAATGATCTTATGTCATCGCTGCAAGGTCAGAGATCTGAGCTTGTTCCAACAAATGTAGAAATTAGAATCATGGAAAAAATAGTTATCAGCAAGCTATTTGAGAAATGCCTCTGCATGCTAAAATCATACAGCTTCATGGCAAAAAGTCTATCATAATAAAATACAAAAAAAAATGCTCAGCCTTTTAAATGATATTATTTTCCACTTCAAAGGCAAGAAATTCCTTTCGTTATCTACCCCTTCTTCTCTGTATCTCCTCTGCAGAGACTAGCTGGAAACATGAAAGAACAAAACAGCTAAGACATTACTGTAAGCATATGCCAGTGGTTGTTTAAGACTGTTCACAGTCAAATTCGTTAACAAGCTTTGCATTACATCTTTTTATTTTAACCCGTTCCATATATCAAATTTTATAATGTACCATTCAAGTCCATTTCTCACACAGAATAGCTACAGATTTTCATTTTGCTTTAAACTTTGCTATGATTGGCATACAATTGCAACCCTGCCTTTTTGGATTTATAGATAAATATTGCTGTATCTTTTGTTCATAATTTAACTTGATTCCTTCTGGTTGCTATTTCTTTGGAGAGACAATAATACATCCCTCCACACTTACCATACTGCCAAACATGATTAGAAGCCAAAAAAAGAAATACTTGCAGTAGTTTTATTCGATCACAGAGGAGATACATAAATATGCTTCYGCATGGCTATTTTAACATTTTATTTCCGCCGAGCAGGCCAAATCTGGGTTTGGACCAAGTATTAAAATAGCCCTGAGCACCCACACTTTAAACTCCGTTATAATTTAATTATGGTAATTATTTAAAGAAAGTCGATCTGCTCTGAATATATCTTCTGGAGTTCAATTTGCCAGCCCTGCTCTAGGAGCTAGGAACAGGATACAGTGAACAGCAAAGTAATTCAAAGCTTTTTTTTTCCTCTAATGGATCAGATTTGAAAGAAAAGCCTATAAACCTTAATGGAAGAGAAGACATTCTTAAACTACACAACCTACACTTCCCTAGGGAAGTTAGGTAACTTGGGGGGGGTGAGAAATGTTAAGAAACTCACGTCTGATTTATCTTTATGAGTCTTCAAGTTTTTCCAGCTTGTGTGGCCCTAAAAGAGCACGTGAAAGGCAAAAAGGCCATCACCCTCATGATATTAGACCCTGATGACCGGCAGGCAGAACTGGAGAAGGCTGCATGGAGATATTTAGGGTGTCTCAATAGAAAGGAGGAAGAACAGCGGCTGGACTGGATCTCTTCATTGCCATCCACACAACCCCTCATCCCTGTGCAGAAGCATAGCTGTAGCTTTATTTTGTGGATGCTAGGTTCTGGAGTTTAATGATAAGTACAGCTGAGAGGAAAGGGAAAGGAAATTTCACCACCATAGATAACAAGTAATAGATTCTATATTCCATAAACTGTTCTTCAGTCGGCATCCTCTTTAAAGCCAAGCAATGCCAAGCCTGGCACATTTTGGAAACCAAATCTGAAAAACTCTCACTTGAACCCTGTTTTACATATATATATCTATAAAAATTTAAGCAGTAAAAATGAGTGCTTCAAAGCAACATGTTTGATTATATTTAAATTCAATCTGTGTCTGACAGAGATGAATTTTAAGCCTGCCCTTTTGAAGGGAAACAAACAAACAAACATCCTTGCAGAATAACTACAGGAAGCTGAGTCTGAGACTCATAACTCTTTAAATGTTTTTTTCATTTGACAGACCCATCTGTTCTGGAATTGCCATTTCTCAGGAGCTGGACTGAAGCTAGAATTTTCTAGTGCCTCTGATCTGGAAGCTATGCTCAGGAATATCTGACACCTTGATGAGGGTTTGAAAGGTTGGATAAGAGATAAACCACAAACATATAAAACAGTCTTAACCTGCTGGCTGTAGGAGCGGAGCCTTTGTGTGCATGGATCAAGGAAGGTCATCAGAGCTGTCCTGAGGGTGGGACTCAGCGAAGTCACTGCTGCTGCATCTGCCTAGACCCAGCTCAACTTCTGAAGGATGCTTCTTCAGGGCATGGGTATTTTAGGGGAAGAATGGGAGTGTTTGTTCAAACTAGCTTGCCTAATGATGTGTTACAGCTTGACACACCACATGGTGAGAGCTCCATGAACCAAATAATAGCTTTCAGCTGACAGGGGTCTCTTTCTCCCTCTGTCATTCAAGGGATAAAAACAAGTGAATATTGACCTTTCTAGTATTAACTTAATGCTAGCACACAAAACTCTTCAAAATGTGTCACCAGTCATGTTTGCTTTCACCTGTCTCCCCGAGATGCTGTATCAGAGTTGAGATGAACAAAAGAAAAGTACTCATATACATATACGTATACATATACATATACGTATGTATGTGTATATATTCATATAAAGTAGATTGTGGTCAAGAATCATAGTTTAGGAATTTGTTCTTCTGATTTGTTCCCAAAAGTCCAAACATCAGGGTCCTTACAGCACAGTGTTAATCAGATTGTTTTAAAATAGGGAAAAAAGAAAAAAATAAAAGATAGAATGAATTTTTATTGCCTTGCTTTACTGTTAGGGGACTGTACTGACTTGTATTTCTACTAGTTAGTCCAGGTACTCAATAACTTTTATTATTATTCTTAAGTCATGTGAAGATGCCTAGAATATATGGATATGTTTTCCCCTTTTTTCTGAGTTTATATATAAATCTAAATACATTATATACTTAAACTGTCAATAATATAACTGTATATTAATCTAGATGGAAAGGCATATTTCAAAGGATGGAGTTAAAGTTGATATTGGAATGTATATGGTGAAGTATCATATGTCAATATTTTGTAACTGAATGCATGAAATATAGAGGCAATAGAATATTTATGTAAAGTGCTTAAACTGCTTATATCCATTCTTTTTCATGTTTAAGCGTTTTTTAACTGCTGTGTCTTTGTCATGTATTTTGTGTAAGGATGACATTACTTACAGCCTTAGCTAACTGTAAGTTAGAAATGCTGGTTTTGTGGGAATTTAGATAAACCACATAAAGTCTGAAGGCTTAGCTGGTACTTTTTGGCTGGATATCTGATGTGATTTGTTTTCTTAAAGAGCTATCTAGGAAGAGTGCTTTCTGAGAAGAAAGCTGAAATTGTTAGATGCAGAGATGAATGTTTGTTGCCTTTTTTTTTTCAACACATGATAATGAAATATAATGGAAATTTAAGATAAAGAACATCGTTTACTATTCAGAATGAAAATTGTTTATGGTTAAATCTCATTTTAGCTAAAATTATTTCTCTTTCCCATCTCAAATTTTACTTGGAGAAGTCACCGTTTTCCTTATATTAACTCCCAGTCACAAGGCATTGTATGTTTTAAAAAGTCCTATTCTGCTTCTGTATATGTTACAAGCTGTATTGACTCTTTTTTTATTTATTTATTGTGATGAATTTTATCACTTTGTGATTCTAGCACCTGGCTGTGGATGAAAACATATTTTGGCCAGAAAGTACATGCAACATTAGGACATTGCAGCTGAAGTTGTACCACTTCCTGTCTTTTCTTGTTGGCTGCTTTCCTTTAATTTTAATCTACTCATAACAATAACACCAAAAGACAGATTCTTAGTAGATGAAAAACATCAGACTTTCAGTGAAGCAGAGGAAGAATATCAGCCAAGAAAAGGGCTTGTTTCTTTCTTTGTTATTGGGGAAGATCGGTGTCTAAAGGCAATTTAGGTCCAAACCTTAGTCTGCAAAAAACAAAACAATAAACTACATGTCAATAGTAATAGTTATGTGTCTTTTGATTTCAAATAAATACTGTTTAAAATATTCTCCTGAAAGTTTAGAAACCCAAACATTAGCAATGATTTAGAGTCAGTCAGTAAGTAAAAAAGTGATGGGAAACAATCACTTAATATGATCACTTTTATCACTCCAGTGCCTAGTTGGACTGTTGGAAGCTGCTGAAATCCAGGGTGCAGTCAAACAGAATGGAGGAAAGAAAATAACTATGGCTTTTCATGTGTTTTATTCCCCCTTTGGTTAATAACAGAAGCAGTGAGTCCTTATTTGGGGCAGTGAATTCACGTATTGAGCTGCCGTGCTTACTTCCCTTTTACCTGTCCGAAGTGACAGCTCTGAGCCTTGCAGGCCTGGAGATCTGGGATGTGATCATCTGGCACACAGTGCGTTTATCTTGCTCTCAGGAGCGCGCACCAAAGGCTATGTTTACACCTTCTGGATTGAAACTGGAGATTGAGCAAACATGTACGCAGCATGAAAGATAAGGTGGCCCATGCCCTGGAGGGAAGCAGTAAGCCAACCAGATGGCCAGTTTCAGGGTTCCCAACAGAGCAATGACTTCTTTGGTCCCAAAATGAAAAGTTACTGACTTTGGAAAGGATCTTGTGATTTTGTTCAGTTGAAGGGTCTGTGAATCACTTGCATCCCTTCATGTCTGCACCTAACTATGAAGTGTGGAGACCTCTTGGACCCCTGAAATCAGCTTGTGACTTTTGAAGATTGCTGAGTGTACACTCGTAGGCAAGTGGCTTCACTTCTGAGCCTTGGACTGTTTGCTAAGACACAAATAGACCCTGCAAGACTAAAGTAGCAACTGTAATGTTGCAACCAGAGAGTGCTCTGAGATGCACAGAGGATAACCGCACCAGTAACACAAAGCATTGCACAGCGGAYGAAACTCAGCATCTCTCTTTGTTGTAGCTTTCTCCAGCTGTAGTTTTCTTTCAGGTAGCTTTCTTCAATTTGATTCCAGACTGGAATAGYTGGTTTGAGTTTTTGGTTTTTTAAATGTGTTTTTCCATCTCCCATCTAGAATTTGATGACTTAGCTGGTAAATATAACCTTTTCTTTTCTGCATTCTATTAAGGAAACTGAATGTCTTTAGGGGACTGTGACATGTTGAGTTAAAAATTACTGTAATTATTGTGATCTCTTTGGAATTTGAAGTGTGTGCAATTTATGTCTCAAGGGGCTTGAATCCTTGGAGAGCCTATTTTCTGGGACAGCGAGAGCTGAGAAATATACAATTCTTGATTTGCACTCAAGATCACAATCTGATTTGTATAGTTAAATAAAAAAATGCTGATTTATACAATTTGTTCTTGGGTCATAATTACGGTCTGGAATTAATTGAATAGCCTGGAGGTTTCTCTACTGTACATGGAAATGATTACTAAAAATTGATTCTCTCCTATATTTCTTTATTAACTTATCTGAAAATGACATCATGAAGAACAGCTTTAAATATTGCTGTGCTGAGCAACTTTGTAAATTGCAATTCAAGCTGTTTGCATTGTTTTTTTCTTCCTTTCCTGACTTGTTTAGGTAATTTATTATTTTATAAGTACCTGAGGTATAACCTAACCTGAAAAACAATGTTTTTTTCTATGTTTCAGCCCAAGAACATTGCTCTTTTAGCCTTTGGGAGATACACATGCCTTACAGACAGTCACAGCTGGATCATATTCTACATACATGAGGACTTTGTACACCTATGCCAGCCAACCATGGGCTGTGTGTACAGGAGAGTGGGTGAAGTTCAGGCTACTTCCAGCTACATTTTTAAAAGATATTTGAACACAGTGAGTTTAATGCACAGCTATAAAGTGAGATGTTTGTTACTTTTTTGCTTTCATTACTTTTTATAATTTATTATTTTGATTTCCATGGGCCTCTCTACCAGTCTCCTAAATCTGGGCTCTGCATTAATCCTTAATAATCAGTTGTCTGTTGCAAACACCGAACAGGTAGTGCTGCAGATACTAGCTCCTGTTTTTCATCCRAGCAGCCTCATTGGGGAAACATAGACTGCGAGGATTTCAGTCCCCTTGACCAATTCTTGGGAAGTCTTTGAAAGCCTCTAGAGAAGTAAAACCACTCTGAGGCTGAGTTACATAGATATACTCTAGGAGAAGAAAGAGATGATTGAGGACCAGTTCCTCTGAAATTAAAAGGTAAACCAGAATGGTGGTATGTTGTTGAGTGTGCTTAGAATCTGCCCAGCAGGGACTGCACAGAGTGCRGTTACTATTTCAGGTGTTGATTGTGAATTACACTGATTATTTAATCCTTGAGAAGGAAAGCTCCAYCAGGACATGGCTGTTTGGAGGAAAATCTCCAACGAAACTTTGATTTGGCAGGAAGCATCAGGAGGAAAGGAAAAAGAGAGAGAAAGTTAATTGCATAYGTTGATTTTTATTTTGTGACTGGCAGTCAGCTCCCTTGTAAAGCTTTCATCCTATAGTGCGACATAAACATGAACATTTAATACAGTCAGTTAGCAGAGCTAATATTTCAAGAAGTAGAACCCGGTGGACAGTATTGTGTGTTCCTTGTCTGACAACGGTCTCCTGCCCCTTTTGCCCTTGAGACAGGCAAATAGCTTCTAAGACCGAAGTAATATTACTGCTATCCTTTTGTTAATATCATCGTATATATTAAAGTTTTGTGATTGACATTACAGATATTTTTTCTCATGCTCTGCAAAGCACATTCCAGGGAGGTTTCACTTCAAGCTTGTCCAAATGTTTAATTTAGATAAACGTTGACCATAGCAAAAAGAAAAGAAATCCATTATCTTCAATAGTATTATTTCAAATACTACCATTACATAGAAAACCAATTGAGAAGCTTTCAGACATACTGAAAATTAGACATTTGACCTTATCTAGGCAAAATTTTTCCAGCGAAACTTCCCGACCAGTTACTGTGAAACTTTGCATTTCGCTACGTCAGCATTTTCTGACGGACTGTTATTTTATTGGGAAGTTTTCATCCAATTTCCTCATTTGTACTGAGTATTCTAATTCCCAAGAAAATAAAAGCATTTGAAATGTATACATTCCAAATCTATGACAATATCCTAGGAAAGGATAAGAAATGAGGGAAATACTCTGTGTTTTCAGTTGCTCTGGAATAACTATAATAATTCATAGCTTTAAGTGGAATTCAACCAAGTTCTCTGTATCAGTTTTGACAAGGGAAGAAATGCCCTGTTTGTGACCTCAAGGGATTTGCTTTGGCTGCCTCTCAAAAGTGATGAACTTCTTATATCCTTCACCTGCAAAATTCATATGAGACCTGGCAATCCCTGGTGGATGCTAGCAGCAGCAGGCCAGACATGCTGCTCTCAGGTCTGTCATCACTAAGAGGGCAGAGATGAGGTTCGAGCATACGCTCAGCCTCCTTATCAGTAGCCAAGATAATGAACTGCTACTAACAGCCATTTCTCACTCTTTTTCAGAGTGAGGAGAGCAAGRCATCTGAGAAGACCTTGTATTTTGAAGGACCTTCTCCTCCATGACAGCTGAGTCCTCCCTGGTATGCCTAGTTTTCACCACAACGCTTCACCATCTSGGGGGCTGGAGGGCTTTCTCGTCCCTTTACACTATTGCATGTTCACATATTCCAGCTCCAGTCAGAGGAGCTGATTTTACCTAATGTCTTGATGGCAATCTTGCTGTCTGTGCTTTATTCACTGTGTATGACTTGCACACTGGTGTTTCCTTGGCTCCACCAGTTGGATCCATGGTCCACCCTCCTCATTAGTGTAATAGGTTGCTCTGAGTAGAAGAGGACCGGAGCAAAGTTAGAGCAGCTGGTCATCSCTATTACTGGTGTTGACTTTTACCAATGTCATTTCAAATTACGTTGGAGAGAAAGGGCTAAACGTGAAGAGTCATAGATGCAAAGAGAGCTTGGATGTCTTTGCCAGCAGCTAAAGAGACTTGGCAAAGTTTTGTCTGCTGCTTGGGATAGAGACAGAGGAAAGAGTATGCCGTATGTTTTTGGAAAGCTGAGCCTTCCTCCTGCATTTTCAGCCCAGGGAAGTTGGTGGCTTGGTGGGATATGAGAATCTTTCTTTCTGTTTTACACCAGAGAAGTATGAAGATATCAGAATGCTCTGCTCTTTTTTCATTGCTGAACAAGCAGGAATAAAATGAGACTCAATTCCTCTCTGGGAGGTTCATAGAAAATTAGCTCAGTTTGTCTTTCTGACATGAAGTGAATCTAAACAGTATTTAGGCTTCCCCCCCACCCCACCCCAGTGGCATCTCTTTCCTCTTATTAGCCCCTCTTATCTCAGCTGCAGATTTCCTGGCTCTGGAGGTATACACAAGAAGCACAGCAATACTATCTTTTTTTTTTCTTTCCTGTTGTTGTTGCCATTGTTTTGTTCTATATAGATGTAGAGGGATGTCTTTGATGGTTTATCAGATTTAATGCTCTGGGCAATGTTAGCACTGAGGCTATCAAACTATTAAGGATCTGATTCTACAGCGTGTCTTCAAAGAGGTGCCAAGATATTTGYGTGTTTCTTGATAGACTTGGATGGCTGTGGAGGACGTTCATCCCTTCAGGCAGAACTGAGGATCAGGCCCTAATTGGTGTTAAATTTAGGACAAACACCCACCAGTGTTTAGCAAGGATATGTTTTTGCTGGAGAAGAAGGAGCTTCATGCTGTGTTGATTGATGCTGATTTCCATCCCATTATTTCAGGATGTGCACTACATGCTACGGAGAGACCAATTATCAAAGGTTGTTTAAAAGACACATCTCTGAGTGATGGGATGTATTACTAACTCAGAGGGTTGTGCTTCTGCCTTTTCTGTGTTCTCTATTCTACCCACAAACAGAAGCCACTTGTTTTATATATATTTCCCAGTTTCCACCTTTGRATATTTTGCTTGGTTTCCCGTGGAACTGGGTTTTGTGCTTCATAAAGAATTACACCATATTTGGAGGAACTTTCCCCTATGCAACATCTCTGATCCCAGAATCTCAGACCTGGGCAAAAGAGTAGCAACAAAAAGACAACCTGGAAGAGTAGCTTACATAATTGGGGGTCCTGAATAAAATACAGGGAATACAAACATTTGGTTCAGTTCAAACGGAGCTAATCGGCACAAAGTTGTAAATATTCTTTACTGGCAAAAAAACTTAAAGCAAAATAAAACAAAAAAAACCCAATCAATCACTACCAACAAAAACCCAACCACCCTGAAAGAGGGAGAGAAAGGTTGCTATGGGCACTGTTCCACTCACAGCATTCCTCTCACTCCCATGACTTGGCACAGAAGAGATACTAGCCCTCTGATTTCATATTTTTCCAAAACACTGGGTAAAACTGAATGCCAGTTTCAGTCCCTGTGAACATCAGGTAGCAAGAAATTTTCTGAGGTTGTGGGCACAACAAGAGTAGTTGGTGAAGGCTGCATTAAATTGTACACTTCCTCGTGGAAGAAACGTGGAACAGCCCTTTTGCAGAGGTGAGCCACATCAGCTRGGGTGGCTGGAGATGTCCTGAATCAGCCAGCGTCACACCACTGAGGGCTACGGCTGCCATCCAGAAGTGACTGTCATGAGGCAATGCCATCTGCATCATCCTGCGCCAGGCAGACTGGATCAATACGTCTCACTCCTCCATCCTCTGCTCAGACCTTGTTGCATTCCCCAAGCTCATCAAGTCCTGATTAAAACTTAGCATTTATCCAGGTCTCTGCACATGCTAACTAATTAAAAGGCACAACATCATGGTGAGGAAGATCAAAGCAATATTATTATCCTAATTTAACACATGGGGGCATAGAAGCAGAGGGGATGCTGAACTAGTGTTAAAGTGCTAGGCTCTCACTCTCATAGGGAGCCTACCCCAGCTGTTCTTTAACATGGGATCTGTATATATATATATATGTGTGTGTGTATATATATATATATATATATGTGTGTGTGTGTATGTATATATATGTGTATGTATATATGTGTGTATATATTATAAGTAGTTAGCTATCCACTGGGTTTTCAAGCTACTGACCTTGCTCTAAGCCTCTGCTGCAGTCCACAAATGTGGAACTGTTCAGTCGTTCTGAGAATCACTCAATCTTTCCAAATTTCAGTCCATCCATAGTGCATCATATTTCATCCTATCCAGCTGACTTCATTATAGTTATAAATGCAATCCTATTAGTGTACAGCCAAACTATATGCAGATTGTTTTTGGTAAAGTCTCAGGTTCTGAACTGCCTGTAATGAAGACTTTTGTGGTATGGAGGAGAAATGAAATCAGTTAAAGGAAATTCCCTTTAAAGATATCAAAGATGGAGAGAGGGGGATTTCAAAGTCTATTTTATAAAATATGAGAAACAAATTCMTTCTGTTCTACTCAGCATGATTATCTAAAGCAAGCTCTAAGAAATATCACACTTTCTAGCAACTCTTCTCGATAGAGGAATTTGGATGGGTCTCTCTTTGCCATTTTCAATGGCCTCTCTGGGTGGAATTTGCCCTGTTTTCTTTACAGTTAGCAGATAGAAACAGGCATTTTCAGAGCACACATAATTTAATCCAAAAATAAGTTGGGAGAATTGCAGCTTAAAGAGAGTCCTATTTCTCTCCTGGGACAGTAAGAGGAACAGATGGAGGTGTCTATATGGCAAACTAGAAGAGATGAAATTTAACCTGCATTAAAGTACTTTGCTGATTTCCTGTGTAATATCAGAGGTTGATCCAGTCAGTGTYAACAGTTCCATGGACTCTGTATCAGGCCTTTAGTATTAGCCTCAGCAAGCCCTTCACACACATTTGCTCTAGGCTTGTTCTTTCCAGTTTCAAAGACCTGCTCCCCTGCAGGAGCATTCCGTTTCCAACACCAGTGCCTGTATTGCTATGTTTATAAATTGCTTAGGCATCCTTGGAGTCTCAGATGTCAGAACATGGCTGTGATCCTTGTGATGGTAYCACTGCAATGTTTTGGCCAGCTAAMGGTCACATCCCGTAGTAACCAATAGATTGTAGGCTCACCTGCACTTCCTGGTGGCGTTTTATGAGTCCCTAGCTATCTTCTCATACTCAAGTAAATAAGTATCCTCTAAACATTGGAAGTGCAGAGAGCATTGCCAWAATAGGTCTCCAGGGCTTTACAGTGCAGTTTTATTTTGTTGCTAAATATAGCTGCTTGCTTCTTATTTGCCCAAGAGAACTGAACATATTGTTTAAGGGCTATTTTCTTTTTTGCTTTGCCAGGCAGAATATATGTGTGTATGTGAGTGTGTGTTTGTGTGTATACAAYATATTGAGCAATTTTGGTGGCCATTTGCCAAAGCAGATAATAATGTTGTAGCTTTAGTGTCTGTTTATTTCTCCTCTCTCTTCCCCAACCCCATCTCTTGCCTCCCTATTGATTTAGTGCAGCCAGTGAAGTTTTACAGCCTGCATTTAAGGAGGCTGCTGTTTGAAATCCATGAGGGGCTGCTAATCAGAACTAACTGCAAGCATCAGGTGAAGCAGGCATCCCTGTCCTGGCCTATTGGCTTAAAAGAGCATGAAGGGCTAATTTCATGGCTGATAAAGCTTTCTGTCAAGGAGGCCTCCCAAACAAATGAACATTGACTTTTCTTTACAAGGGATATAAAAATGGTCTTTTATCACAACTGCCTGCTTATGCAAGGTAGGGAGTCACATCTCTGCAGGGCTACCACTAGCCATCTTGGACTATTTGGGAGCTTACTGWGTTGCCCAGGAAAGATTTCCAAAATTATTTAGGAATCTAATTTCTCTTTAATTATTCACTTTCCCCTTGATTTCCTGATATTCATAGTTTTTAATCCATAGGTGATAAAATACAGTAGTAAAAAAGTCAAACAATCCAACTGTCTCTGTAACAGTTCCTTAGGCATTTCCTAAGAAACCAAAAGGATTTTATATGTTTAAATAGGAACTGGGGGCCTAAATCGCTTTGAGAATCTGTATCTTTGTTGCTTCTCCTCTTTTGGTTTACCAGTTTAAATATCTCCCTTCTGTTCTGTCTGACTGACCTCACGCTTGCCCTCTTTGCACTACTACTCTTCTATTTCCTTGCCATAYCAGAGAGGTCTTCGACTTCTGCATGGAGAAAGCACCCATCTTCCTGCTCTTCTGACAAAAATGATACTGATTATTYCAAAGTGCACAGCTTCAGGGCCTTTCTGTAAGAGAGAATGAAGACAGCTTGATATCATTCAGGTGTCCTTCTTCCATCCATTAAAAATCTTCACCAACGGAAGCAGATGCCATTTCTTAGAAGTATCATATAGCAAATAGTTGAGTGTGTGGTTAAATACTGATGCTTTCAAGAAAATCATTTACTTGCATAAAATTAAGCAAGTGCTTGCATACTTCACAGAACATGGTCTACGAAGTTTTCAAAACTAGTATCATTTTTCTTTTATTCTTTCGTGTTTCGATGAAATGTGATTTCAGCCAGCAATACAGACATTTCAAGGACATGCTCACTGCTTTTAATACTGAGCTCACTGCATTTCCCTTCAAGTTCTTCAAAGAGAAAAGTTCCCTCTAAATCTGATCCTGATCTCTGCTAATCTTAAATCCATCATTTTTTATGAGTGGTTTTTAAAGATCCTCCTAGGGCTAGTTTGCACTACAAAGGTCACACTGGGAGAGATATGTTGGCTAAGGCCTCTAGTGGAGGTCTGATTTATTCTGGCAAAGGACTTTTGCATTTATAGATAAATTACCTGTCTGAAGGACGGATGCTTTTCCATCAAAATGTTTACTTTGCCAGTGGAACTTCATTTACACAGAGGGGGTTTGCCAACAGACTGTCTATATGTGATGCAATTTTCTTTCTCCTGCAATTTCTCAGCATACCTGAATGTTATAGTATGGACTTGGCTTTCAGATTAGGCTATTGAACAATTTCAGGAGCCAGTAGTAAGTTTTTGACTACAGATCCACAGGACTCTGGTTTTGCAATTGGGGCAATCTTCCTGTTAGATTCGGCTGCACACCAGCTTGTTCAGGAACAGGAATCAAAGGCAGCTGAATGTGTTGCAGATGACTGTACATCACTGGTTTTAGAAACTAGTTTACCCTAACCCTGCCAACCTCTGAGTCACCTGGCTTCAAGTGAACCTTGAATCTAAATAGTGACTAAGTCTTTTTTTTTTTTTTTTTTTTTTTTTTTTTTTTTTTGAATGGTAAGCTTGAATGAGGAATTTTTCCCAGCTCCTTCTATCTTTGGGGGTGTTGTGTATATATACTTGTTCCTCAGCACAGATCAGAAAGAGATCACAGAGGCAGACTGTTCTTACAGAACTAGATGCAAGTTTTACCAAGAGCTTTGGGATATTTTGAAACAAGAGGCAACAATGCATTTAAAATATCATATACTAAAAATTTTTAAAAATTTTATCTGTAAATGTGAAAAACTATGTCCCAAAGCAGACTTGGATTTCTACTGCAATAAATGCTATTATTAATAAGGGACACAGTCACAGGTAGTAATTATAGCTAGGGCTGTTAAACAGCATTTACTTTAGGCAGAATTTTGCCCCGGGGTTTTAACTATTCCCCTTATGGGCTGCCTGAAGATGCTGCTTGTTGGCCTCTTCAATTAAAGCAGAGCTCTCTTTTCTTTGTGGTAGACATTGCTTTCCAGTTAAATTAACACATCATTTTTAGGCAAAAGACGTTCTTGTGTTTGTGGGCTGTTTACTGCCTCCCTTGCTTTATGTTACGGCTGAGAATTGAAGTCAGCCCTGCAGCCAGTGCAGACCAGCATAGCTCCACTGAAACAAATGAGTCTCTGGAGTACAATCACTGGTCATTACATGCCTGGATAAGTGCAGTGGCACTTCTAAGAATGTCAGATAGAAATACTGGTCCTTACACGACCTGTAGAACAGACAGACATACTGGGATTCCGCATTTTCTGTGGTTAAAATCCACTAGGTTCAAACATATTTCTAATTCTTTCCACCTTTAGAACTTTTTTTAAAGCCTTTGCAAAATCACAAAACTGATTGAAACTTAAAACACTTCATGGTGAGAAGACAGATATGATTACAAATGAGAACATACCACCCCCCAAGGAAGCCCAGGTTTCTCCTTTCATCATGATTAAAGAACGCTACATATGAGAATATTTATGGTGGAGTTTGTCATCATATATTGCTTATGATTATGTAGTATATACTTACATTCTCTGGAGAAATACACTCTTCTCTTTACTTCTCTTTCTGCTCTATTATGTCTCCTGTAATATGGTAGTACAAGGTGACTCTTAAGGCTTGCTTTGAACCAAGAATACCTGGCAGGTGAGGCTAACGTATCACTTGGGAAAATAAACTTGCCTTTGACTTTTAAAAAGCTGAGAGGGAAAGTAATAGACAGATTAATAAGTTCTAATTGATGTTTTTGGTTTATTGTGGGTTCATCTACCCTTCTTGGAAAGAATAGTCTGTGAGTTGGAGGCAGTATAGCTTACACAGTATTACTTTATAGATTTTGTTTTCTCACTTGAATATCATTTCTGTGTGCTGTAATCATTCTTATTTCCCTGTTACCTGTGTTGGAGGCAGAGCTGGAATCTACAGAGACAATATAGAACTTGCAGCATGTTTCCTTCCTGAGCTGATAAATATATGCAAGAGAAGGACGGAAAAGTGTGATAGTTCCCATGGCTCCCAGGCCATATGTGTGCCTAGGGTGGATATCAGACTAATGTTTGCATTCAAGGGAGTCACAAGTGATTTAGACTGCATGGGCTGCAGGACAGCCAGACACTTACTCCTAAGGCGGTCAATAGAGAGAAGTTGGCATCCCTTCTCAGCCACTTAGGAGGAGGATCTGAATATGGCACTGAACGGGAGCCGAGCTGCAGCTTTAGCAAAGGGAAACCTGACTGGCTCATCACGTCCACTGTGTAAGTGCCTTAGTGTCTCTTAAGTGCTGTAATAGGTGCTAATGTGTGAATAGGGCCCTTGTTCTGGGAGGCTGCTGCTTCCGCTCTGTGTTTCTCCCAGCCCTGATCAAACAGGCAGCAGATGCTGTGTCCAGTGCTTCCAGAAAGCAGACAGAATCACCTCGACATGCAACCACTGATTCTGGCACACTATTACGACATTTTGTCCAATAATCAAGAAAATGATGTCAAAGGATTCACTTGGATTTCTTGACAATGGCCACTTGCCATAAGCCAAAGTTAAAAATACCTTTTCATGGGTTATATACACTGATTCCTCTTCTTGGCAATCATGGTAACTTTTATGCTTTGAGCTCAGTCCATTTTCCAACTTACCAATTTACCCAGTTCTCAGTGAAATCCCTGGACTGGTGAGTGTGACAGCTTCTGCAATTTGCCAGTGCAGTTTGGAGGCTAGCAGGAGAAAGGAGTAATCCTTGACACTACCCTTTTTCCAAGGGATAAATGCAAAGCAATCTCAATCCAGCCCTCTCTCAGGGGTGAACTGCAAATAAGCTCAGCCAGTCTATTTCCAATTACCTATCTGAGAATATGCGGCTTTAACATTGCTCATGTTTCAGTTAGATGTGATTGGAATAAAGGTAACAACTCAGTAATACCGATCGATTTATAGTGCAGCATGTGACAGCAGCCAGCCAGGTGCACTTCGAGAGGAATATTTTATTTCCCTTCTTTCTGACTGCTGGGGTACCCTGACTGGGACATTATCTAAATGCAAAAGCCCAAGTTTTGTTTTGAAAAAAATTTAGCAAAGCCTAAAGTGAATTAGTAGCCTATTTGTCATTCTGGCAYGGAATACATTTTCCATCTCTCCTCCTAAAGCTATTCCAGTTAGTATAAATAATGAAATATTCAGTGAGCCACAGAAAGAGACAGGATTTATAGCCTGGGGGGCTCCACTGGGTATGAGGCAGCCCGGGTGAGTAGCTTTATCACAGGARTATTGGCTATTCTGAGTACGATCTGAGAAAATTGCCATAAAGCGTTTTGGCTTTGATCCGGTAGGCCTTTTGCAACAAAAAAAGAAATATCATGGAAAATTTTTTATCAACTCTATTATAGGTATGCAATGCATGTGACGTTTTGTAAGGAAGTAAGAATTAGAAGAAACAGCACTGTGGTTCTACTACATTGTGTAACATGCCTCTCACCGAGCTGGGCATTTCTAGAGCAAAAAGAACGAGGTTTTAGTCTAAACTGTAACAGACTCAAATCTTTGTGAGTTGGAAGAGTGTCCAGGAGCTCACAGTGTCCTATGAGCTTAGGCTATACCAGAGCAGCTTACACCAATAAAAACCAGAAAGTGAAACTAGGTAATAACAGAAACTGAGATAGACTAGTTTGAGTCTACTCTTCTGAGCCTCAGGAAGGGCAAAACAGAAGCCAACAGTGGTGATGGGAACTGTTTATTTAAATTACATATTGTATAGCTAAAATTTATTCATMTCTAAATATCATTTTTATTAACAAATGATAAAACTTTTTTGAGAGAGCAGAGTATCCACAAAATAAGTAACAGTCTTAAAAAGGCATAAATCACATAATCATCACGGCCTTCAGAGCTGCTAGGCAGACCAATATCTAGAGCTATATCTTCAGTTATAATAAATATTAAATAAAAGTGCAATTGAGGATTCTGGAATAAAAGAGAGGGTGAAGAATTTTCTGTTAGTCTGGTTTAATATGAAATGCATTGCATCTCCAAAGTTAAGGCATATGTGCTTTCCTTGTAATTATCATTACAGCTAATTAACAGCAAATACTCACATACAGCAACCRTATTTAAGAGGTGATAATGCCTAGGAGGCGTGAGAAGGAAGAAAAAATGTAAATTTTTAATACCTTCTTTGCCTTAAGTCCGCACGGAAACCATGAATAATTGATAGTAATGGTGGTTAACCCTGAGCCCATCAAAAGGGATCTTTACATGTTATCTATTCTCCAGTGCTTCCAAGCCTCCCCCATGACAGCTTTTCCTGACACAGAAGGTGGCTTTTTGAAACACCAACCTGTGATGAGATTTGTTACTACCAATTAAGGATGTMGATTGACAGCTTCTCTCTAAATGAAGGCTTCTGGAAAACATAATGGCTCCAACACCATCTCCAGCTGCTCATCAGAGTGGCTGGAGGCTACTGTCCCCTCAGATTTGCCATCTGAGCTGCTCAAGGGAACTCTGTAACCTGATTCAATTGCAGTCAACCACTTTAATTGGTTTCAGTAGCAAGTCTTTGCTGACCCAGTTTATTGTAACCAAAGTGGATTAAGGATTGACAGCGTGGGCTGCTCAGCTGGCTGATCTCAGCACATGGTAACCTTCTTCACAGAGATGGTGACCAGGAGATGGCTGAGGCCAGACAGTTCTTCCAATTGGGCAAATATATGTGAAGGAAGACGTTGTCCAGAGTCTAGTGAAACCAGCTGGACTCACAGGGCTRCATTTTTACAAAACAAAACAAAAAACAAAAAGGAGAGAAATGACCTGTTCTCTAACCCTAGGGGAAAAATGCCATTGCATTATGGTCAAATCTTCTTCTCTCCTCCGTCCCCCCACCAAAAAAAAAGGGTCTTCTTCACAGTACTATCCTGGTCCTGAAATTCCATAAAACTGTTGGACTATCTCCTGCTCCTAATGCTCTTCTGCAACAAAAGCTTGATATCTGGACAAATCCACCTCTCCATCTACAAAGCAATTCTTCTCTGAGGGGCTTGACACATCAATCTGCCTCTGACACAAGTGTGTGGAGGGGTGGAGAATCCAAGAGCCCACCTTTAACTGGTTTGGTTAAGTCTGTGGAGCTGGCATCTAGAGCATTTTTCAGAAAGCTTGTGTACTAAATCAACCCATGTAGGCGAAGTACAAATTCAGGAGGTGCTGAACACTCAAGGAAGCGATTGGCTTTCTACTGCAGGCTGGTAGAAACTTGAGATCTGACTCCACATGGCCAAAAAGGTGCCTCAGTTTCTAGTCACAGTGGCACAGTGAAAAGAAGTGTGGCAYGCATCCCTAACGCAGGCCAGGAGCTGGGAGCACACTGACCTTTTTACCCCAGATAGAGCCGATGCACCTTTGATTCACTCTTCTGGATAAACACAGAATTGTTCCTGTGCTRTGTGTTGTATTTCAGCTGCTTGTGATTTGGAACTGATTAGAAACCACTAGTGAAACATTTTCCCCTGAAAYGTTTAGTCCAGTTTGGTTTTATAGAGCAGTTTTTGCTTGGCACCATGAATAAGCTGCAAGCCCATGCAGCATCAATCAGCTGGACGTGGTACCAATGAAATGACGATGCAGAGATTTACCCCACAGGGCTGATGAAGCATCTCTCTTCTTTATCAGCTATTGGGAACAATGAGCGCCAAAAAATGGTAGGTAAACTGCACTGCCACATTCGCTATTCTCTCTGGGAAGATGGGGAAAAGAGATACGACTCTCACTACCAGCACTTGCTCCCAGGAAATTCTGATATATGGGTGCCTCTGGATCAGCTGATCTCACTCAATTTTAATCCCATCCTGGCCTTTTAAAGCTCCTGGGAGGAAGGGTTTATGTCCCAGCTCTTCATCCATGAACCTTTTGCCCTCTGAAAAACTGTCAGAGTTTGCGGTCACTGACTTGTGTTCTRAAATCAATGGAAGCTGCAGGCCAGCACCCTGCGAAAGTTCAGTGCTTTTGAACCGAAGACGTGAATGGAGAGGCCTGAGCTGAAGCAGCCCATGGGATAAATCTCCCTCATGCATCCCCCAAAGAAGTTAAGCAGCATGSTGGGGAGAAGAGCAGACGGAGAGAGACAGACAATGACAAACTGAATTAAATCACACACTGGTTCTGTACTCCAGCCTCGAATTGTCCTCTACAAACAGTTTATCTTTTCTTCCTGCTGCCTGGAGTTGGGAAGGGTTTTCTCAACRTGTTGCTGAGAAAGTGCAAAACAATCACTTTCTTTTTTGATGTGTTTTTTTTTTCTTTTCCTGCAGGGCTTTTTGCCATGCTACAAAAACCTATATTCATATATAACATAGCCAGCCAGGAAAAAGGATGTGGAATCCACAGTATTTGTTCAACCCCAAATCCTAGATGCAGAAGTTTGAGTTTCCAAGGCTAATCAGGGTGAAACACATTTCTTCTG
>NW_028186457.1:2391547-2555941 GCF_003343005.1 Rhea americana
TCACATAATGGCTGTGGCTGGACACCTGGGAGCAGAGAAAAGCCGGCCAGGACAAGCAACGGCCCCCTGCCATACGGCAGGCAGCAAAACACAAACCCTCACTTTRTATTCTTATTTCCTGCCTGTCCAGATGTCTCCACTGCCAGGCTTTCACCAGGGGTGACTTGGTGCACAGAGAGGCTTTGCAGAGGGCAGAAATGGCATCTTACAGTGTGGATGTGTATACATATCGCGTTGCCTTTCCTTTTCTTCTCTCTCTGCCATGCAGTCGTGCTCTGCTCATCTGCCTCAGACCCTTGAGACTTATTGTACTTCTGAGAAGTTCAGATCAAGGGAGCTCAGCTCAGAATATGCCACCCAAGGTTAACATCTAGTCAAGGAAAATGTGACATTCTCACACACTGCAAAAAAAAATGATGCTGGAGAGACAGGAAGAGGGTAAAACTTGGGGACAAGGACACAGAGGTGGGGCCCAAAGAGGGTCCTTCAGCATCCTGCAAATCTTCTGGAGGCATGTCTAGAAAAAAACAAAATATTCCTAACTTGCATTGAAGGGCAATGAGGCACTTGTTATGTGCTTTGATGAGGTTAGGGTGGATGTTAAACCTTAAGGTCTGTCTGCTGCTGGGCTGGGACCTGGATAGTCACTGCATTAACAGTAGAAGAGAAGAAATGAACACTGCTCCCTCCTAACAGAGCCCCATGAGTAAGTAAACAATTAACTTTGCCTTCTTCTTCTGCTAAATCCTCCACTTAATTAGTAATGCCCTGACAAGAATGGTGTCCATGTAGACCTTGCCGAGCACTTTGCTCATTTTCCTTTTCAACTAGAAAATATAACTGCCTTGATAAAGTGAGAGCATATCAAGATTTTAGGGTGACAGAGTGAGAGTGCAGCAAATAGCCAAAGACAGTTGCCAATCATAATAAGAAAGATTTGGACCAGCTGGAAGGATGATTTGCTTTGGACTGATCTGCTGACCTGGAGATAGAGTCTGGCTTGGCTCCGGGATATATGCAGGAATTTCTGCCACTACTGGTTCAAATATAAGCAGGAAAATAAGCTCAGGGAAAAAATGGATTTACTTAGAAATGGCTAGTGACCTTSAAGGGTTATCTTTTCTTAGTGGTCATGGCTACTGTAGTCAGGCATCAAAACTCACCAGAGGCCTTTATCAAGAAACCTAGCAGCCCCACCACAACTTGCTCAAGCATCATGGATTTAAACTGGATGTTTTCTACCTGTCACCTTCATCTCTCTAGCAGAAGTATCTGGAAAAGATACAGAAAAGTCTTGTTGGAAGKCATCTTATTTAATGGAAAGTTAACTTCATCTCCAGTGCATCTGGAACCATATGGAGAACACTGGCTGCAACTTATGGTGAGATGCCTGAGTTAGCTTTAAACTAACTTGAYTGGGTGCTTCAAAAACTCATACTAATTATAAACTCTGGGCAGGGATTTATCAGGCCTTTTTTCATTATCYTCTCTTAAGTGGATTAGACCAAGCTAGCAGAAAGAGAGCAGACATGGAATGAGTGTTAAACCCACAGCACATCTGAATGTATTTGTCAAGTTATTATACATACAGCAGGAAGAGGCAGCAGGATTCCAGTAACAGTCAGCTTAATGTACTGTTAGATTCAAGTGCTTGTACAGCTTTTCTCTGCAGAAGAATTGTTTGTTACACAAACACATTACATTTAGGAATAAATAAAAAAACCCTCTCTAAATCATGGCATTCCTGTGGCCTCATTTTCTGTCTCGTGAGACAATAGAGCTCCAGCAAATTGGTTCTGGATGAATTCTCTTTCACTGGGGCTCTGGATACAGTCCATGAGCATCTGTAAACCTATCATAATGCATTAAACATAGTTAATAAAGACATATGTCCATGATACTGTGGGTAATACTTTTTCTCCAGAAGGATGGTGAATTTCTTGCTAATTTTCTACTTCAAAACTGTTTTCTTTTTCCTGTTTCATGGCATTCGCTTAAATCACAGTCATCTGCTGTCTAAAGGAAGTAGATCATGTTGAGCAGAGAATCACTATCCAAAACCTGAACTGATTTGTGTCTGCCATTTTTGAGATATGAATCCTAGGAATAAAATAAAGATGAAAGCAAAAAGGAGGATATTAATGTCTTTGAGAAGTTTTGGAATGCCTTGTCCACTTTCCTATGTGATCTCCAAAGTAAGTTGCCCTAGAAGCTCCAAGATCGTAAGATTCACTAGATTCACTAGGAAGTGAATAGACTTTGCTGATCAGTACGTGGTTTTTACTGTCCTAGCAGGGAAAGGAGCATTTGACAAGTTGCTCTCCAGTGATCTGGGTACCCTAAGGATGCATCACGAGTACAAGAGATGTGTAAATGTCTCAAATAACAACTTGAAACCTTATTTTTATTTTAAAATGATACATTTCTGGCCCTTTTTCTTGTGGCAATTGCCTTTAAAATATTATTCTATTACTGGAACTGGCAAAGCTGTGAGTTTTTAAAATAAATAGGTAAAATCACAGCTTGCCTGCAACCTTACCAGCTGTGCTGCTGCCTGATGTCTCCCCAGCTACCACAGAAGAGCTCCTAAGTCAGGTATGCTCTTGGCAGAGATATGTGTGCTTCCACTGGGAGCTGCCACACTTTGGGAAGGTTTGAAGGGGTGGGGTTGAATATCAACCTTCACGCTGTATTTCCTTTGACTCCRACAGATGTTTTTAAAAATAACCACATGCTCTACTTAATGTTAGTATTTGTAATGAAGGGAGGAAAAGGTCTTTGGACTTTCTCARCTTGAACTGAATTCTCTACCCAGGTTTAGATGTTTGCTTGTGTGTCTTTCTTCTTGCCCCTCCTTGGACTCATAGGCTGGAGCAGGCAGCTTCCTGTGTGTTTATACACCTACTTTTCTACTATGAAAGTAGATACGTTCGTTATGAGAAGACATAAGGAAAGAGCTGGATGTCAGTGAGTGACTAACAACAACCTATTAAATAGAAATAAATCTGAAATACTACATCTTTCTACTTCTGGCATTATTTAGCAGTTACTGCTTTGTCTTTCAACCAGTGAGTTGTCATCTGTGTTAAATATCTCAGCAAATATATATTTACCATTAAAAATGAAACCACAACCCTCATCTTATTTTACAAGCATGTTTCACTCTGTTTAATCATTTAGTTCCACTGATTTAGACACTTTCCTTTGTTTTTCATAATTAGCCCTGCAGATGAGGAGCATGATAATTTGTGCAAAGGCTTGTTAATTATTAGTAATAATTATCAGCAACAGAATCACAGATGCATTTAAYCAAACTGTGTGGAGGTTTGGAGAAGGGAAGATTTGGCTAATATGAATGTATTGCTCTTTCCTTTTCTTCCCTTTTACTTCTGATTTATTTTCTGCTGGTCTTTGCTAGCTTTCGTATGTAAAATCTCCCTCACKCCTAAAGGTTGTTGGATCACATCTCGATTACCTTTGCATCAAAATGCCTGTGACTGAATTTTGTTGCACCCGCTGATATTGTGGAGAATATCATACCCTTCCCTGCACAGCCATGTTAGCATAATTCGTAAAAGATAGTAACTCTTCTGGGTTCACTGTAAAATAATTGAAACAAAACAATCTATAAGGCTTTTCATTTTCATGATTCTGTTTAGAATCATCTAGTAAATAATTGTTTGGCACCCTATGATAATTCAAACTAAATGAATATTAGTTTCAGTTCAACCAGAAGAAATGCACTTTGGAAATTTTCAGTGTTTGGAAATTTAAAAGGCAAAAACCTCCTAAGCAACTCTGATCTGGGCTAATGAGAATGTTTTTTCTGGCTCCACCAAAAATAGAGTTTGTTTTGTTGAAATACGGTTATGGGCTGATTACATACCTTTAATCAACAAGATGTAACACCTGACATCAGCTGTTGAAAATGTTTCATTTAGAAAATATCATGATTATTTTTCCGATTTCTTTTTTTAGYGATTATTATTTGCTGATGCATTTTTAGGCTTTTAACAATTCAACATATATTCCTAAAGTGCTTTCATCAGCTCAAATCTGCTTCTCCTTGGGATAAACAAAAAATAATAAAACAAACCTCCCTTCCATTTACCTAGAACATTTGACTCTCTTTGCTATCTCTGCCTCTTGTAATTTAATCTTGTAATTTAATTCATTTCTCTTCCGATTATCCAGTTTTTCTTTATTAACTACAAATCTGATCACTGTCCTTTTTYTTTGGCTTAAGCTTGCTGCAGATGTAATTTTCTACTGTACTTAAGAAATCTTGCTCGTCTGACCATACTTTTCATTACACTACATAGGTATTAACAGCAATAGATTCTGAGATTGTTCCTATCCTGGCCTAAGCCTACATAACATATGCACATGTCCATACCCAAATAACTTTGTATTAACTCCCTCATAGGTGGAAATGTTCCTGGTGCCAGGACGAGCAAGGACAAGTGATATCAGGGCTTATGCTTTCATTCACAATAGATTTCATCTGCTTCTATGGTTCATTTACACTATTTGTTCTTGCCTGCTATTACTCTGTTTTAATGTTAAGCATAACTCAATATGGTAATTTCTAGCTTACATTRCCATTCTTTCCTTGCTCTTTCATTTTGACCTCCCCTTTTTTTTTTCAGGTTCTACTTCTCAGTTTGATTTTTCCCTTCTTTTCTCTATTCATTTGATTCAGCAGTCTTCCTGATGACATGGACAATTCTAGCTCCTTAGATGTGGAAAAGTAGCTGGGAGGTGAATGAGCTAATAAGAAACAGATAGTTTTCCCTCTTCAGCTATTAAAAAAGAGTAGCCTATGACCCGCCATATCTCAAGATGTCAAAGCCACCACTGACTTTTTGACGAGCACTGTGGGTAGGGWGACAGCTTAGCTGAGCTGCTTTTGCTCGCCCTTGCTTTGTTGCGTGCCTGAGACATGCAGCCCAGGCTTCCTGCGAGATGTGAGCGACAGTGTGGCTGTATCTGCGTAAACTGAACCCAGAGAGTGCAAGTGGGGAAGCAAAAGTGAGTAAGGGCGATATTGCTGATGTGCATTCCCCTTCCCAATGGCTCTCCGGGTTTTGTGGCACACGCCTTGTTGCCTCCAGTTATTAGATGGCAAGCTGTAGGGGGCTGGCAGAGTCAGGAGTCTGGGCTGCTATGCTGTGGACCTTGAAGGAAATCACCCCAAGGCACGACTTCTCTGAACCTCAGGGGCCAAATATAACCCTCTCATTTAAACGGGAAGGGGAACTACCTTAGATTGCTTCCGCAGTCACTGCTGTATCCTGATGACATCTGTGGCTGTAGCTTTTTGCCACCTGCCTTGCCCTAAAAAATGGTCCCCTTTCCTAATTAACTTGGAGTGCACAGTATTACTGCAAAGCTAACAAACCGTTATCTGTGCAGAGAGCAGAGCGGGAAGGTGCCAGTAGGGCAGGCAGCTCTGCTAATTGCAAACTACCAGATCTCATAAYAGCAAGACAAGCTGCTCCCTTGCTCCAGAGCACTTCCATTTCCTCTCTCTTCCTTTCACAATCTGATTTATTCTGTCATCTGAGAAATTTATTGACAACTTGATTGTTTTCACCAGAACCCTTAGCATACTCTCCTTTAGTTTAATCTCCCACTAATCTTTAGCCAGCTGCAATCTGATACCTCCTCCCTGTGTCCTAGTACTTTCTGAGATCTTTATTTTCTCACGGCAATTTGGCCCCCTCCACAAGCTTTGAGGTTCTCTCAAAACTTCTTTTTTACTATTCCCTCTTCATCATGCAGAGGGTTAAATCTTATTTTTGACTTTTCTAAGACCAAGAACTCCAGCATGAGACCTTTGTTTCGGAGGTAGGTCAAACAGAGGCACCGACAGACCTCTCAAGAAAGGGAGCAGGAAGCCGGAGGAGTGTGTATTGTCCATATCAGGAGTCACTGGGGAAGGGCTGATGTGTTCACCTGGAGAGGCATGAGGCCTGTTAAGGCTTCAGGAAGCTCTGGACTCTGATCCTAATTCCTCTCCTTCATTCTCTGCTACAGGCAGTTTAAGCYTCAGTGGGATGTACAGAGTTACCGGGCAAGAAACAAGATGTTGGTCAATCTAGGCAAGATATGCCCTGTAGGTAACCTAAGCATCTCTTCGCACCTCAAATGTGTTTTCTATCTTTGCCCCCAATTTCTTCTTGGAAAAAAAATCACATCCCTATTTCTGCTTCACTTTCAGTCACTTCCTCACCTGTGTTAGGAATCCTCCCGGGCTTGGAGGAGTATATTCGTGAACATGAATATACTTCATTTGACATGAATATACTCCATTTTACCAAAAATAATGCAAAGAGGGCAGGGAGAAGCTTTATAGCATGTGTCATATAGCCCTCAGAATGTTCATTTCACAAGAAGCAAAAAACCTCATGCTTGCAGAAAAAGAAAAAAGTATTTCAGACTCTCTTTGAGATAAARACAGTCAGTGATAACATATGCCAAGAACTGAGGTAAAGAACAGCCAGAGGAAGCCATTTGTCATGCAGAACAGTGATGCCCTATTTTAATTGGTCTCACAAAACCTAGTAACTAGGCCACATATTCTTGACACCCATCTACTGACACCTCCTTAATCAGTCAGCTRTTTGCATATGTGCAGATATCTTTCTTGAACAATGGGAGCTCTACGGCCTTTTTAGAGGGTGTGCAGGTAGATGTTATTTTAAGAGGGAAAAGTCACTTTCCATTGGTATAAAGGGTGTGGGAATGGGGTTGCTAAAATGTGCCAGCTCCTTAACACAAACAGAGGCTAATTTTGCAGAGAATAGTGGCAGTGAAATTAGGGACCTTGTTCAGTGTGAGGACTGGAGTGCAAGGATGGGAGAGGAAAATACTTTGTATTTGCTGAAGTAATGGCTACATTTATTCTTTTGTTTCCAGCTCCTCGCACATACACATACTAACATACACACAACATACACTCCCGAAAAGCAGCGATTCAGCCATTGCACAAGCAAATTCTGGTTAGAGGTGTGGTTTTATGAGCTGAGGTGAYGCACTTTAGCCTAGGGCTACTGGGACACTTGGCACCAGCCATGTCTCTACAGGCTTTTTATGTGTTATTACCTGTCTGACTACTAAGAGGTTTGCGTAGCATTTTTTCTCAAGGAGTTGCCATTATTTGGATTCTAGAGAGGTTCATATTTATTGAATTTTCCTTTCAGATAAAGACTTGGGTACAAAATATAGTCTTACGCTGTTATATCYCAGGAAGAATGCCAAAGATTATCTTTGTATTAATTTCTTCTTAGGAAGCCTTGCTGAGAAAATAAAGTACATAAAATATCAACAGCCATTTGACATCCCTGTGGAGGTTCATCCAGAAATAACTGTTAGTACTTATGTCTGATCACTAAAATCTCCAACAAGGCTGCCATGTTACCTTCTACTGGCTATTGAAGCAAACTGGGGAATGTGAAAGGAGGAATAGTAGCGATGGAAGTGAAGGGTTTGGAAGATTCCTGAAAAAAATACTCCATGAGCATATGGCTGGGAAATTCTCCTAACTAGCAGTACATGGAATAAAAGTTGTGAAAGAGGATGCTATGTTGACTAAGCTCMTATTTAAAGAAGCTATTACAGTATGTGACACATTTTAAATATATAAATAGATCCAACAGAGATTTGAGACTGAGGTGTTCAAAGGGCAACCAGGAATTTTGGCTATCAAAATTAGAGTGATCCACTTGGTAATTTGAGCAGTACGTTTTTGAAAATCTGTCTATTGGCATCAGTAGAGTAAGTCCTGCTCTTAAAGTCATATATGTACGCTTAATTCCCTTGAAAAATCAAGGCCTCAGAAAGAAATACAGTGATAGGAACGGGAAGAACCACTACTGTTACTGTGTCCAGCTCCCTGGTACTGTAGGCAACTATTTCATATCATTTCTTTCATACACTGAATTGTCTTTCCTCTTAACTGCAGTTAGGAATTTAGCCATCCCTATGGCAGGCTGTTCTTTAGCTTAGTTGGTTAGAGCGTGGTGCTGCTAATGCCAAGGTCATGGATTCAATCCCCGTATGGGCTACGCTGAGGRTTGGATAAGATGATCTCCAGAGGTCCCTTCCAACCTTACGATTCTATGGTTCCTTCTAGTTTAACTGCTCCAACAGACAGGAATGATTTTCTGTTTTCAGCCTAAAGGTTTTCCTGGAGAAGCTACAATATTTACATATTATTAAGGTCAGATTCAGAGGCTTGAAACTGCCAAGATCACTTTCTATTTTTCCTCTTAACCCTGTTTCCTCAATACAGGTATTACATTTGCTATTGTCCAAGCATATAGTCCCATTCATAAAAACTTGACAGATTTATTAAAAATCCTTGTACCAGCAATTTAAAAATAGTGGGGTGAACACAGTCTGATTTCCTCAGCTTCAGCTCACTTAGCTCTGATTTTTCCTTCTATCTCAGATGTGGTCATGCTTTTTCTGCTCTCTTGTCCTCATCCTGCCTTTGTCCTCGTATCTGATATCACTTGTCAGATACTTATTAAAAAGTGAGACRAAGTACGCATGACCATACTGAGATCATTCTTCATCTCTGCTCTATCCTCGCTACTTAGTGGCCCAGTCTGTTGCGTGCCATCTGAAGGAATATCTGGGCCTTGGGGTTATTGGTTGCATTTATTTTTCAGAATGTGTCTGGGAGCTAGTCTACTTTAATGACACAATTCTCACTAGTCTCTCTCTCCCTCTAATAACATCACAGAAATTGCTATTCATATCCAAAGCTGAACCTGGAGGGGGGAGGAAATATAACAAACTTCCAGCACTACTCAATAGAATCTCTTATCATCCTTCCCAAAAGCAATTTTACACAGATGTGGTCTGTTCTGTCTATCCTACCCCTTCTTATTTCTCTATTCTATTGCATCAAGCCAGGCCATTCACCCATTTTTTACCTTTATTTCTGTTTCCAAAACCATTGTAACTACATTCATTATTTCTATAYGTTTCTGCCACCCCAGTAAGGTCTAATTTTACATGTAGCATCCGTTGTTCCAGATCCTATATTTTGTGGCCCAGGTACCCATCCCATTATTTAGTTTAAAGCTCGTCTACTTGGCCTTGTCTACCTTGACCCCATGATGCCTTGACAGAGGTCAGTAAAATCTTAATTTGGATGGGGAACAGGAATAAAGAAATATTACATATATTTTGCATGATACAGGAAATATGGAGGCATCTCACGAAACTGCGAGGCAGCAGACAGAAAGCAAATTCAAAGAAATGCTTTATTCCCTGATGAGTGCATAATTAAACTATTGAACTCGGGATGTATTCAAACAGATCAGTTCAAGAAGAAATTCAACAAATTCTAGGAAGAAAAACCTGAAAATGTGTTTTATGCACAAAGAGACAACTGGAGGCTCAGGAACAGTCTCTGAGTCTTGCACTGCAGTGAGCAACACCCTAGGGGTATGTTGCTCTGTCCCTTTAATCCATGTTTAATCTTYGAATCATGATCACTAGCAGACATAGGACCGTGGCCTAGGGGGCATTCAGGTCATTCAGATACTCTTGTGCCAGGACCCTGGAGCACATAGAAAGTATTAATCCACTGTGCAGCCCCAGTTTGTTGGCATTTTTCTGGTTATGTTAGTTTAATTCAAGGTGAATGGAAAGCATTTGAAAGCTTCTAGGTGGTCTTAYATTAGCAGGTCTGTTAACGGTATGGCTACTTAATGGTTCGTTACAGAACTCCTTTAGAGCAGTACTTTCTAATATGCCTTGCAAGGGTCACAGCAGCCCCCAGACGGTTGGCTGCTTTGACACTAGCTTTTGCTCAGGTCTCRTCCCTGCTTTGCTGAGGACAGTCTGTAGCTAGAGGTTGACCCCTTGATGCTGGAAAGCAGAGTTACATTTGCAGCTGTATCACAGGCTCCATCTGTAATACTCAAACTCAAACTCAACTCAAACTCTCTGTGCTCACCTTCCTGCGTGCAAAATGGTAAATTCTTCACCTCCAACAGGGGCTATGAGAATAAATAGTTGAATTTCTRAAAAGTGCAATGACACTACCGAGACGGGACTGGTGAGAGAACTGGGCATTCAGTGATGATGACTTGGGTTTTGTTGATTTTTTTCTCCTTTTCTGATTATCAGACTTTTTCTTTTTTTAAATGAGGTGAACTGAGTAGAAAAATCTCATCTTACTCTTACTGAACATGTTGACTCTGTAGTCTGCAGCCAGATCCATAGCATTGGCATTACAGAACAAATAAAATGATTTTTGAGACAGCGAGAGGTTGCATTTCCCATCTGGCCACTTCCATTTGTTTGGCTAGTCARATGCATTCTGCAAAGGGGAGAGAAAGAGCGACTGCTTCTGCCCTCTGAAAAGTAGAAAGCATTATGAAAAATAATGAATACAGTAGAGCTCTGATTATCCAGATGCCATGGGGAAAGCTGAATAAGCCTGGGTAACAGAGGTTTCACATATTCAAAGGAATTGTCAGTGTAATTAATAGATATCAGGGGACATGGCCATGTTTTGGATAATAGTAAGTTTCAGACAATTGAGAGGCAGATAAATCAAGGTTATATTGTAATAACAAAGCTGCATTGTACCCTCCATAGTTCTCATTTTAAAAGTCTTTCCTAATAAAATGTCTGGTAACCCTCAGAAAATACACTCTGTTTGAAAGAGAAAGGGAGAGAGGGAAAGAGAGAAAGGGAGAAATTGTCACGAGCGCTGCTTGCAGAATAATAGTACCAAGAATCCTGAGGTTACTCAAGAGAAAAATAACTAATGTTGTTTATATTTTTCCCCCAAAGTGATTAATGTAACCAAAGTAAAATTGCACGAAGTCTACTAAAGGGAGAAACTCCTGGTTTCTTTAATTCCCTAGAACCTTCCCTGTTCAGAGAGCATCCATTCATGCAGCGTACATTTATCAAGTTACAGAAGCTGACATTGCACATGCCATTTTAGGTACCATCCACAGACCATTGCAGGGTAACAGCTGGCAGAAGCTGATATTTAAATGGAAACATTTTAATGACAATTAGAATAATTTATTCACATTCCATTTGCAAAGCTAAGCGACATTCTGCTCTAAACATACGGCATACAAGTAGACAAATGGATAGCTCTACGCTGTCAAAAGTAGCACTGGTTGATCACAAGGCAAGATTACATTTCTACTCTAATCTCTACCTAGAGCTTCTGATTCTGCCAATATTGCTTTTCCAGGTGTATCTGAAATATTTTTCTACATCCTCAATGGAATTTTCCTTAGTCTGCAAGACAATATTCATAAGGAATGGCTCTATTGCCACGCATGGGATCTGAAAATCATCCTAGACTACTTTTAAACTTTGAGACATTGAGATAAAGATTTTCTTATTGTGGTTGCCCAYGAAGCTGAATAGAGACCACCTCTCTCTGACAGAGCAAATAGCAGGTTTGAAAATCAACATCCAGATGTTATTTGAACATAAAAACTTTTGACAGATTTTTTTCTGTTGTTTTACTCTAAGGCTGAGCATTTAATCCACTGACAAGTAAGTAATGTGTTTAATGTCCTGGTTTCAAAATCGCACCCACTGAAGAAAATAAAGACCCTTGTTTTGACCTGGACAATATTTCTGTACATCAGCTTTGTCTCTTTTGCAGTGGTGCGGCCCCTTTTGTGCATGGTGACTATAGAAAGTATGGCATTTAATTCCACTCTTTGGTTAAATCAGCTTTGTTATTCTCAGTCACAAGAGGAGAACTACTCTGTTTTCTCMCATCTTCATAAAAACACTTTTTAGCTTTTGCGTGGTTATTAAGGAACTTCACGGAGAACAAGTTCAGGCTAAAATTAACTTTTTTGAGGGGGCAGGAGGGACTAGCTGGGAGGGATACCTGCAGGGATACTTCTTTCTAGAGGTAAGAACTCTTACCTCTTCTGCTGGCATGAAGTCCTCCTGGCACCACAGCATCAGATTCACCTGGTTTGTTTTTCTGGCCTGTGGGCTCCAGAAGCCGTACCACATTGCAGATGCCAGCCCTTGGACTTCAGAGTGCTCGTGCAATGCCTCATTGCCATCTCCTGATTACTACGGTGGGAATTATAATGGGGATCTGTAATGAGGGTATTAATACTTACTTTACTCCAAGGCATGCTCTGAAGATAATTGATATATATAATCTCCTTTGAAAATTCAAAACGCTGGTGAACTACTAGGTATTTTTGTTGTGACTATCATTAGGGGCTTCATCAGCAGTAATTCATTATCTCTATTATTAACAAATTAGGACAAAAGCAGGGAAAATACAAGGTTATCACCTTGGCAGGGATCATTTTACACAAACGTAAGATTGTGTATGCTTTGCTTTCTGTGAGAAAGGTGCAGAATGGATAAATTATTAGAACTACTCAMATCTGTTCTTGAAATAAAAATATGAAGAAAGTGTAAGGATGTACAATGCAGAACTGCATGTTGAACATCCAGGCTTCACAAGGCAGTCAGTTCAGGACCCAGAGCATTTTATTTGCTATATTCATTTTTCAAGTGATTCACAGTGAATCTCAGTGGCAAGAATTCATATTTCTTTTTTAATTTAGCTCAGCAAAGAAACTAAAATGTTCTTAAAGTAAATCAACTCAGATGGTGAACATGTTCTTTTTTTTTTTTTTTTTTTTCAAACCTCAGTATATTGCTTACATCAACCAGTTTATGACATATAAACCCTGAAACCATTTCCTGGATTGCATAAAATGAAAAATTACGGGGGAAAAACCCTATATTGATGCCCCATACTCTAATACACCGAGTCTACTAGAACAACTTGAACAATCATAGAAAGAAGTTGGCCTTAATTTGRGGGTTTTACCAGACCAGGAAATATTTGGAAAAGGAAATGTTTGCAGTTTAAGGTTTGGTAGACATGTGCTGCTGAACCGGTAGATGGCTCTGTGTGATACGTGCAGTTAGGGCTGGCTGTGGGCTCTGCTAAGCAAACAGGGCAAAGCCTGGAGCTGAAGTTTCTTAGTGGAAATTATGCATTACATTAGCACTTTTTTAAGAGTGAGAAAATGCATGACTTTTAAACACATTTGCATCCTAGGAATATCTCTTATTAAATCCACCCCCCCCCAAAAAAAAAAAAAGGAAAGAAAGAAAGGAAAGATAAAATGATTAACTGGCTTGCCAGCCAAAGAACAGTCATGATTAATTTTGGTTCAATAAGAAAAAAWTCTAATGGATTAACTGATAGAAAAAAACAACTCTCCCCCTCTCCCACAAATCAATAATTATAAAAGGAACATTTTTTTGTTTCCTTGTCCAGGAAATTAAAAACAGGTGAAATTGAAAAAAATCCCTTTTCTATAAACAGCCACATAATTTTATCAAGTTGGCAGCTTTTTTATGCACATATTTTATCTATTAACTGATATGAATGCCTGATATCATGACACAAATCCTCAAGTGCCTCAAATGACAAGACTGCACTAGGTGACCCTCTCCTCCTCCCAGCGCGCTTGTCACTAACACCACAGGCACACACAAATCTTAGTACTTGAGAGACATATGAATGTTCAGTTGTATATTTGTTCTGGAGGTCATTATACATGTTGATACATACACTACTATACATAATTCAGAGATTCTGGACCAGGAAGGAGTTTCATTGTCTTCTATTCCTGTTTTCTGGATAACCAAACTTCAGACAAAACTACAGCTTATCTGTTATGAATATATCCATTACTGATGTAATAACAGCAAATAAAGAAGTCACTATGTAATAATATTCCAACAGTTAATTAACTTGATTATTTCAAAGTATCTCCTCATTTATGAATTTTGCTTTCAAATTGAACTTTGGCCTTGTCATACCTTTTCTAGATTATTTTCACTAGCGGAAAGCTCTTCTAGCAAGCAAGGGGAGACAGCAAAGAATCCCTCTTCTGGGTATTCTTTTGACTGAAGCAGACTGATTCCTTCTCTCTTTCCCTCCCCTCCTCTCCCTTCTCCTCTCCTCTCCTCTCCCTTCTCCTCTCCTCTCCTCTCCTTTTCCTTTTTTTTCCTTTTTTCCTTTTTCATTCTGTCTGTCTATTTTTCTTTTCTATACCAAGGTAAAACATATTTTGCAGATCTTGTCTAGACTCTCCCATCTTGCAACAATTTTTTGTGTGTGTGTGTGCGATGAGAATGTCAGGGCTTGATGTGGTATTTCTGTATATTATAACCTCTCTCCTCTTGCTTTAGTTACGCATTAAAGGATCATAATCACCTTCATAATTCTTGAATCATGTGTTCAGTTGACATTGTGGTTCTACAGTGGGATTTGAGGACAAAAGTCCAGTCTAAACAYGCGTGGGAGAAGGCTGGTACTCAATAGCCGGCTAAGAATAGCCAGAGCAGAGCAGGGTAGTGATGGGTAGACAGGTCAGGTGCAAGCAGAAATGGGAGAATGAATGGAYGTGGGAGGAGGTGAAAGGTAATGAGATTTCAGGATCAGACAGTTCAGGTAAAAATTAGTTAGGCAGGTAGGTATGAGAGAAAGTTCAACAAGGTCAACATGCTCTTGCTGGAGAAAGCAGTGATGCACAGCAGGGGAGGAAGAATTCTTCCAGGACTTCAGTAGCCAGGGAGGCTGCTCTCGGGTGGCCTCAGAAACAGATCCTAAACTGGTGAGCTTAATTGCTGAAATATTTGAGCAAATTAATTTTGCAAAATGCTGCATGTTCCTCATTTAAAAAATGGAAAATTAAAGAGCCTTAAATTGCAAAGCAAACAGTAATTAAACCTGCTGCATCTGCACATATGTGTATGCACCTGGATATCAAATCACTGTTATCCAGGGCCAGGACAGTCTACTTCAGTGATAGCATCTGGAGAGTAAAAAAGAGTGAGAATCAGACACAGTAGTGAAAAAAACAGTAAGTGCTGCAATGCTTTTAGGAGAAACACTTTTAACTAAAGTATGTATTTTTTTTAAGTTACTATCCATAAATCTTTCTAATGTAAATGTATGCAGCAGTACACAGGAAATCAAAAGTTAAATTCTGCGATACATAAACCTCTGTCATCTATGTTTTGGGAAATAAATTTGATCTAGAAGTGACTTGTTAAGGCTCTGTACTTTTTAATTAAAACAAAAAGTCAGAAAGCTGACTGCAATACACTATACAAAAGTGAACAGAAGAGGATCAGGCAGAGTATCAGCCTTGAAATTCAGATTAAGGCAATTATTCAAACCAAAGGCACAAACAAGAAAGCCAAATGTAGTGAATGCTCAAACAAATACCCCCTTCAGAGGAGAGCAAGTATAGTGAAGAGCTGCCATTCACCCCAAATGTGAATCCCTAAGGCTGAAATTTAACAGCTGGGGAACGCATTGCAAAATTTCGACTGAAATGCAGATCAGCTTGATATCGTGCATCTGGGCTTTGCTTGCGGAAAAGGGTGCAGCGCTTCCTGAGAGTGGAGATAAGGCAGGATCTTCTCTTGACAGAGGTTTCTTCCGTGCCAGGGTATTGCACGGATGCACAGCTACATAAACACAAAGGAAAATCAACAGATACATTGATTTTATGTCTTGTGACAAATTCCTTCTCACTTTGCCCTCCACTAACCTCTCGCTGATTCGCAGATACTAACTGTTGGTCTCTCTCAGCTCCTGTAATTTTTTTCCCCTTGTTAATAGCCTTTCTACTCCTCTTGGGTACCAACTTCCCTTTCCTCTAAAATGCCTAATTGATCAGCGTAATGAGGCTAACCCGAGGGCACTGTTTCTAACCTGTGACACAGCGTGACATCCCTGCTTCTTTGCTGGGGCTGATGGAGGAACTGTGTGCCTAAAGGCTTGCCTGCTTTCTCTTCYGCGAGGGGATACGTCCTGTCCCCACAGGTCATGCCTTGCTAACCATRACAGCAGCATTTTTGGCCCAATAGAGTAACTGGGAAATTAGCCAGGATTTTAACCAAACTATATAGGAAGGGGGGGGGAGAGAGAATTTGTCGGTTATGTGCTTTCCAACCTGCTTTGCATCCTCCACGTGGCAATTCTCTCTTTTTTAACCAAGGGATTTACCAAAGCCCACACAAACATCCACTCCAGTCCAGAAATGAGAGTCTGACCATGGATGCACCTGTAGTTCCCCTGGGTAGCAGTGACAGAGCTTGGCCAGTTGCTTTTTTTKTCAGCTTCCAGGCATGAGCACAACCGCCTGTATCTCACAGTGCTGAGCAGCGGCTCGGCAGACGGCTTCACGGTGACACCTGGGATTCAGACATCGCCCTGTTCATCCTCCTGGGAGAGCTTGGTCCAACTGGCAACTCCCTCATACTGGTCAAAACATAGACTGTCTCTGCAGCTGATCAGTGACTGAAACACTTAATGCAGGCAAATGTTTAGGTTTTACCTCTCTTACAGTACTGGAATCCGCAGATTTATTACACCGGTGCAATAYACAGTTTTGAAAGCACAGCTGTGCTCTTTCTAGCCACACGCTTCCCTCATTACCCTTGTAAGAAGAAGTAGAAACAGTTCAAAGCCTGTGAGAGGGCACATGCTTAGGGGCTATGCCTTGGTGTAAGTGCCTGTGCCAGAGGTGCGCCAGGAGTAGATGGGAGGTTTTGAGAGCCTGGTAGAGCTGGAAGAGCATCTTCATAGGAATGGGTCTTAGCCTGAACTCTGGAGATGGAGTCCCCAGCTCATGATAGGAAAATTTCTCCAAACTCTTCCAAACCCAGCTTCTGGTTCAGATCTGGACCTTGCTGATTTGATTGGGGATCTCTAATTAAGTAGTTTAAAGAATACTGAGAATCTGTCTTGCTCCTCCCACTGATACATTTTCAGACCTTAGGTTTAGGCACAACTGCTCATCTTTGTGAGAGTTTCACCCCTTTGTGCGTCTCAGGACAAGAGTCACCTGAAAATGTAGCTGGGCATCTGTGGAAGCTATTGGGACTGCTGTCCTGTTTGTTGTTTGCTATATTGCCTTACACACCTCAGACTGCTTCTGACCAAGGGTTATACGAATCTGTGCCAGTGTTGTGAGGTACTGAGTGTTATCACAAGGATGCTGTAAACCAGCCCTCAGTTCCCAAGAAATCCAGGATCCATCCACACAGTGTGCTCAGAAAATGACTTTCAATAGAAACATTAGCAGTCACAGGTTATCTGCAATTCTCTTAAATGCGAGGTCTTTAAATGTATCCTCTTCCTTTTGTTCTCTCTCAGCCTCGGGGCTTTTTATTCCAGTTCTGCTGCAGTACTTCCTTTTGTTTACTCAACTGTGTAATATACTCAAAGAGTTTCCTTTTCAGAACCACAGGCAGAAAAAGTCCTAGTGCGACTGCTCAAGTGAACAGCATTCTTGTTCTGCACTAAATCAAGGGAAAGTCAAACACTTTTTCTTAACCCAAATTTGAGCTTATAGGGGGTTTGTTATGACAGTAAAATTCCCACTTCTAACAAAACCTCAAAGCATGAAGTTGATTATAGCATTCATCACAAGGTGTCCCATGAATATGCATGCCTGTTTTCTTCCAGAAGGCTATGTTGCTTCAGCCGCACAGGGAGAGAGAGAGACAGAGAGAGACAGAGAGGGCACGTTAACCCAGTTAATGGGTAGCAATCGGACAAAAGAAACGCTAAGGTCAGTCTTCCACAATTCCTGCTTTTTCCCAGCGTGGCTATCTGTCTGAGCAAGATCTGAATATCTGCAAAGGATAGAAATGACCTGCTATTCCTGCCTGCTGCCATTCTGCTGTGAGAGTGAAAAATCAGCATCGTCCTCTTAATACTAGCTTCCGGAGAAGGCAGTCACAGAATAGGAAATAGCAGCAGTCCCCTAGGAAAAGTTCGAGTTAAGTTCTGCCTGCTGTTTTTAATCTCTCATTTCTGATGGAATCATGTGGTGTTCAAGGCTGGGAATCAGGAAAACTGGATTCCTCTCTGATGGGTCATCGTGCCTCTGTTTCCCCATATGTCCTSCTGAGAAAAAAAATCTGAGCTGTCTAGAGAAGCAGCCGTCTCTCTGTCTCTGTAACAGCTAGCATAGGTTGAGACTTCTCTCACCTGGGAGGCCTAGGGGTGCTGCTATAAATAGACCCAGCAGACTGAAGTCTGCTTTCCACAAATCATGTAGTATAAACACAATTTTTTGCAGACTACTTTAACATTTTACTCCAAGTCTGAACTGACAACCATCTTACTAGACTAGAGAGAGCAGTGCTATTTTAAGGCCCGCTTTCTAAGAAAGTTTTACCAMAGTCAGAAACAGACTCCCTCACTTTGTCTGCACTTTTAACTTAGGAGGAGTTGTAATTCACCCTAGAGCTTCTGAAAGCAAGGTCAGGGAGTTCAAGTTATGAGATGCGTGCTCTAAATGGGAAGGAAAGCAAACCTGATGAGCGAACATAGGTGAGCCTGAATCAAAAACCCTGCTTCTGGGGAAATTCAAAAGGCCATTATGAGGATATAGATCCAAATCTTTCAGGTTGCTTTTCTTTTTCTGATAAACTCAACCAAATCCCTAGATCTAAAGTTCTCACATTTTTCAAATTCCCTGAGTCTGAGCACAGATCTGAATTCTATGGTGAGAGCTGGGATCCAGCCAAAGACATATGAGTATTTTACTTCCCTACAAAGACCACATTTAACTGTGCTACCTGAACTTGGGTTTGTGTCCTGTGTAACCATTGGACATGCTTATTGTGAAAAGGTGCACATCATTGCCCTGAGAGCTCATCTAGCAGACCATGAGTTACAAGATCAGTTTCCCTTTAAGGTGTTGAACAAGCTGAGACTAACATCWTGGATTTGAGGAGGGTGGGGAGAGCAGGCTGTGAAAAGGGTGTTATTCTAGTCAMAGAATATCCAAGCTTAGATCCAAACATATATTTCTGACTTAGACTGTCAAACCTGGAGCAAAGGGCTGATCCACTGCCCAGGGGAGAAGTTTCACAGGCACCAGTGGCTTTAAATCAGGACTTTTGCCGTAGAGCTATGCAAAGTTCAAACATAAGTAGGTAAAAATGCCTTGCCAGTGGCCACTAACAATCTTCATAGATTTGGAAAGAGGAATACAGGTTGCAGCAAGGAAGAATTARAAGGAGCTGCCAAGAAACCAGTCAAAACACACACAGTTCAAACATCAGCCATTGTTGAAGCATCTCAGGTAACCACTTTCTGAACTGAGAGGCAGGGTATCCTCATATTATCATTCAAAAAAGAACACCTGAAACAAAGCTGTTTTATAAATTTCTGTTTGTTAAAGGAAGGGGTTGATTAACTTATTTTTTGTTTTTAATTTGAATTTTTGCAGAAAACGGTATTTTTTTCTCAACAAAGGTATCAGAAAAAAGTTATTTCCAGTTGTTTAGCAAAAAAAAAGGATTAATTTTTGAGGGAAGCTGACACTTCTGTGTCTTCCCAACCTCTTTTTAACTTCTGATGAAAAATTATGGCTTGGCTGGTGATCTCTCACTGAAGATCCTGTCAAGTACAAGAGTAGTGAAAAATTACCAGCCTCAAGTGCAGGAAAAAAAATGACAGCAGTGTGTCCAGTAATTACCTACAATCACTTTTCTTTCTGTCTCTCTGTGTTTCTCTCTAGTAGCTAGGCCATGCTTTATTAATTTAATTACATCTCTCTAACCTCCTTATGTGGCTTGCAATGTCTTATTCTGAGATCGGTGAAAGGAACAATGTGGCAGAGAGATTCCTCCAGCCCTTCATTTTAGTGATTCAAAGCATGTCACCTTATTAAATAACATCTTAATTGCCAGTGGCTCCAGTGATTTTGTAGATCAGAGGTTAATTTTTATTTTCTCTTCTGCACAGCAGATCTGCGGTTCTTCAGTTAAATGTCTCCCTTTAGACACCATGAGGTGGTGAACCTGGCTGGTGAGAAGTTGTGTCTCAGAGGTCTGGGGAATGTGTCCTCTATTTTCAATTTCCGTGGCCTGGTAATTATAAAAATCTGCACCCACCCACATTGTTCATTTTCATTAAACCCAGACAAGTGTAATCAATCCTCAAGCTTGCGTTTGGGGACCTTTTACAAACTGCCTAGACCAAAGGGCTCCAAAATTCTGCAGCTTTCATTAATACTGGAGAAACTGAGGGTCCATCTGGAAAGGTACTGATCCTTCCTGAGTCCTCAGCACTGTGCAGGAATTGACCTTTTAATCAGAAAACTAAAAGACACCCTTTTCATTCTGTCTTCCTCAACCTAAACAACTGATGTCGTATCATCCATCAGGATGCTGGAAATTATATAAGCCCATCATTTACCATCAGTAAAAACAGATTGAGGCTGGCTATGCAGCCTGAATTTGGTTCAATATTTAATGACTCATGCGTTGCATTTTATTTCATCTGCAGCAGTTTTCTGCCTCCTTATTTATTACAATCAGTTTTATCCCCAGCAGTAGCACCTTGCAGTCAGACTGTATTCCCAGCTGCTTCAGAGGGTTAAAGAAGCTGGCTACAGAGCTAAGAATAAAGGGACAGAGGAAGCAAAAAGGTGAAGGAAAGACAAGATAGATAGAAAGCCAAGGAAGGGAGAAAGTTCTGTTTGCCAACCTTTTTGTCTTAGATAATGGATCAGAGGATTTTTCAAGGTCCTTTCCAGTCCTATTTACTATGGCTCTGCTTCCTATGGCAAGCTAATATACTGAGATCTCATAATCTTCATTACACTTTATCTGACTGCACCTATGAGGTAAAGAAGGACTGTTATCCYCATTGTACAGATGGGGAGTTGTAGTACTGCTCCCCATCTAAACTTCAGCAAGGAGTTGAGCTCTCTTTGGGTTCTTTCACTGCTAGCAGAGGTAAATCTAATGCTTCTAATGAGTCAGACTTTAGCAGGGACCAGAGACATGGAGAGATGCAGATTTTCTAACTGTTTAGGTGCCTACTCCAAAAGACAGGTCCTCAAAATCTGATGTGTAACCCCCTGAGGCAAAGCCAAGGCTTTGAGCACATCCTCCAAGGGAGCTTGTTTAGGTGTAAAGCCCTGCCAAGTGGTACAGAAACACGCCACATACCCAACTAGGCTGGCTAGCTTCTTCTAACAAATAAGGTCATGTATCTGGTGTGCGGAGGGGAAGGTGCAATATAGGCAAGCCGAGGTCAGAAAACTRAGGGAATTGGGAGATGTTTTGGTCYGAAGAAGGAGAATGGACCATTGTCCATACTCTGGCAAGACCAGGGTGAGAAAGATGGAAAAGGCCGAGTCACAAGCATGGCCAGTGGTACAAATGCAAACATACCAGAGACAAAACCAGGGCAAGGAGATTGGGGAAAACAAATTCTTTAGGACATAAGAATTCTTCAGAAAGAAATACCTAGTGTGATCATATAAAATGTTCTCAGCACAGGCTGTGGTGACAGTGAAGTAGACTATTGTTCTCATCCATTGAAAAGGGTTAATTGTTGCAGCTTCTGCAATTACACTCTAAYTGCTTTCTCCATTTCTTAAGGAATAACTTCCAAAGTAGGTTAATATTAATGTACTCATTAGATAATTGRTTGTATTTAAATCTCTCTGTCTTAGGGGTAGGATTGAGTTTAAAAATGTCCAGTTGAAATTAGAATTTTTTCCTGTCAGCCTTTTCTCTCCTCCCTGGAAAACTTTTATGTCCTGACTGTTAAGTGTCACTTGATGTTTCAGTAGCATTTTCATGCTCTTTTCTTCCATCTCTTCCCAAACACTTTAATTAAGAGAAGCCAGATGATGTTATTAGTAGGCATGGACAAGATATAAATGTATCTGTGTTCACGTACATGCACATGTGTGTATGAAGGGAGGCAGGAGGTAAAGGTGAAGCTAGCCCAAGGATTTTACAATGGAATCCTTAAATGTATAAATTATATTTCTTTAGGGAAGGGAGTAAGGGGATCTGTTTATAGCATCTCAGTGTGCCCTATTTCGAGTGTTGAAGCCGTGTCCAGTGCACAGGTTTGTAAGAAGTGCCCTTTCAATCCTTACAACACACTGAAGGGCAAAAGCAGGAATAAGCTGAGAYAGTAGGAAAAGAGGTATCAAAGACCAGTGCTGAGCGCTCAGGAGCACAGATGAAAACCAAGCACATGTGGGACAGTTACAACATTGATAAAAGACCCTGGATACATTTGTCTCCAGCTGGCAACCTTATCCTGCCCTTGGTCCCAGTGGGAAATGATTACGGCAAAATACAGGCCTGCCAGAGTCTGTTTAAAACCGAGTGGAGAAATATCAGCAAAGGCGTAAAAGCTGAGATGCACTGGAACAGTACTGGAAGTACTGGGGTGAACTGGCAGGGTAGGTCTGGTGATGTCACGGCAGTGAGGGTGACAGGGCTATGTGCAGGGGGGAACGTGCTTCCAGGATCTCCAGGTCTTGTGGTTTGCCTAGTGATTTTGAGAATCATTCAGTGAAGGTCTATGCTGGAAGATGGCCCCAGCCTGAGCTGGTAAGAAGCAATGCTGCCCTGTTGGCTTCTGCAGAATTACCCTGGTCTTGAAAAGGGGACAACCCTTCCCTTATGGTATTGTACTGAAAATTGAGCTCTAATTTGGAGTCTGACCTGTCATATTGTGTTTTATTGCAACATTAAATAGCCTGCTAGAAGAGCACAATCRATGGTGATTACCAAATTGCTTAACACGCTCTGGCTTAGGGATACATTGCTAATCCAACATTCTGTGCCAGGTAATGCCAAAGGGCTTAGCATATTAACTTCTGTTATGGCATATTGTCACGACAGTGGTTTTTTTTTTTTTTTTTTTTTTTTTTTTTTTTTTTTTTTTTTTTTTTTTTTTTTTTTTTTTTTTTCCTGTTATACAGCTTCACTCATCATAAGAAAGCAACATTGTCAAAGACATGAATTAGACCTTTTAAAGAAAAAAACTCTACTGCCCTATTCAGCAYCAGATGAAGTCCTAGGTACAAAAGAAAAAACAGTATAGGAAAACAGTACCACTGGAKGCTGCACCTAGCACTGAGGGGAACAAAGAGGGTGACAGTTTTAGCGTATTATTAGCCTCAGATTACAAGGTTGCTTCAAGAAAGGGTTTAAATCTTCTGCCTTCTCATATTGCTAATTTGGATTCCATCTTATTCATTACTCCGTACTGTACTCATCTCAAGGATGTGCAGCGCAGGTGAGGGCAGGCAGGGAGGGGAAGTTAGCGTCCAGAGTTGCCTATCTCAAGCTGCTGCTACGCTTGGCTGCACCTTCCGCAGGACAGAGGCATCTTTCAGAAGCGTTTGAAATATTTTGTTTGGTTACTAATGCAAAGTGCTAGTCAAATTTAGTTAGTGTTGAGGTCACAGTTAACACATTAAACCATTTAACCAGATTTTAAAAAGTACTGTCTTCTGCCTGAAAATGGGAGATCGAGATTRGTCTCAGAGTCTGCTAGAGTGATTTCTGATGAGAGGCTCATAACAGAAATAAAGCCTTCCACAATCCTGTGCAAGGTTATCAATCAAAAATGAGGCATGATAAGCCCATCCAGAGCCTGATCCTGCCTCGTCCAGCTCTGTGGTTTCAGCCTGGTTGCTGCTGCCTCCCGAGACGGGGAAGGGCTGTCACACTGGTACCTGAGGCGACACAGTGCAGCGGTGGAAGGTGTAGAATATCGTGAGATAGTCAAGTGAATCCTCACCTGTGAGGACGGGCGAGAGGTCAGGAACTTGTCCTTGGGGAGCATTTAGAAAGGCTTCATGAAGGATATTGCAAGGACTTGGAAAGTTTGTTTGATGCTGATCCAAACTCCCTTTCCCTTTCCCTTTCCCTTCCCCTTCCCTTTCTAAAAACAGTCAAAACTTACTATGACATTGATGTGCTTGTCTGTGTCACCAGGGATCCTGGTTGGGAACTATGGGGATAAAAAAAGTCTGTAGAACAGTTTTTGCTGCATTTGGAAGCACTGTTTTCATCCTGGTTTGTTTATCTCTGTGTATTATTTGTAGTTCATCGGTGTCGTAAGTTTAGCCAAGGTACAATGCTAGGTAATTCAGGTGACCTATCTGAAAACCTGGGACACCAACACAAGATTATCATGGTCTGATGTGTTRCTGCACATCAGCCAAGCTATGATCAACATCCAAAGGTAGGAGGCTCACATATGGGGAAATTTGTATTAACATAAGTCTTTCATTAAAACTTTTATCACATGGTACCCYTTCCCCAATGTAATCACTGGTCACCCCATCCTTCCCCCTGTCCCAGGCACATGTCTCTCCCTCCTGTTAATTCTAGCTCTCCTCAGGGCTATTGCTGAGCCATTTCAACTCATTAAGCCAGCAGGAAAACAATTAACTGCTTCCACTTTTCTGCTGGATTAATTTTCTGCTGGTTTAGCATGCCATTAATTCACCTCAGGCTGCTGTAGATCTGCTGCTCGGGGCTGCAGCAGTATGGATATTTCCTCCAGCAGGGTTAGCTGGGGTCCCTCTGTACAAGTTCACCAGGTGGCCCCACACACTGCTCTGCGCTGACGAGAGGTGAAGTGGGGTGGGAAGATGCTGCCCTGGGGTGGAGGGAGTAGAGGAGATGCTGCTGGACCCAGTTCTGTTGCCGTCAGAAACCTCCTTGGAGCAGGAGTACACCATTTACCATACATTTGACATGAGATAGCAGAGCTTACATGGTCATTTACTGTTGGTTAGCTGATGTGCAGTAACTCGTTACACCTGAAAAAACTCCTTATTTTTCCCTGGACCACCTAATGATAAATGCTAAGCAAATTATAGTGGAAAACCAAATGCAGGCTTCCTGTCAGTTGTTCAGATCATTCATCCCTGGTACATATGTCCTCACTACGAGAAGAAAATATACCACAAAATGTTTAAATAGCGATTGCTTTTCAAAAATCTATGATCTGCTCATTGTCTTGAGAGTAGAAAATACAGAGAAATCAAGCAGAAGTAAATCCTTTTAAACTGGTCACATATGATAAAGAATTTGACCACTTCTACTGATAAATGTGAGTAGCTATGAGCCATTGATTTTATCTCTGCTGCAGACTAGAGGGAGCCTAACTTCCGTGTCATATCTTGCAGTCAGGCTTGCAGAATCCTCAGTGGGTAATAGACAATTTTATTCAGAGGAGAAGTGTGGCAGACCTCTGGTGTCTGCATGCTCCTGGTTCTCCTAGACACTCTTAYGGGGGTGTCCCTGTATGTGTGTGTGCACACACTTGTGTGACGGAGGTGATTTTTTTCTTTTGCTTTTTCTGATTGACTGTATTGCCAGAGGGAAGAAGAAATACTCTGGGAGAACATGCTTCTATAACAGAGGATTAATTAATGTTAGCAAGAAGGTTATATTATTTAGATCAAGGCAGTTTGTATAGTCCTTAAGGGATAAGAAAATAAGTATGTTTCTTTCTAACTCTACCTCCCCCCCCCCCCCCCCCCCCCCAAAAAAAAAAGGCCCCATGTCCAACCATCTGCTCCACCGGAAGATGGAATATTTTACTTTATTAAATTTAAAAGTCCCTGCTGAGTTTCAAAGACCAATACTAAGGAAATGCAGCCTTGGGCAGATGCGATTAAAGTACTATCACCAAGGTCTACTTTCTACAATGAAAAGTGGTTTGTGTATACAGGTCTACTTCAAAAGATGATTTACTAGCTTGAAACCTAGAGATTCAGATCATATATGGTATAAATGCTTTTCAACTAGCATTAATTAGGATATGGCATTGCAGAACTATATCAGTTTGTCCTCCATAAGGATATGATTTAGGGACTCTATTGTTGTGTACGATTCCTGGGCAAAAAGAGAAAAGGATGAGATCTAGCAGGGGCTGACCTGCCGTATGTCAATGTCTGCTCTTACTCTCATGCCATCTGAACCTGCTTGGGGAGGACTGTCCCAATGTAGAAAGAGTCAGCACAGAACAGCCCAGGCAACGTCTGTGTCACCAGTGGTGCTGTGCTACAGAAGAAGCAGTGCAACCACAAGTGTKAGGCAGACCTTGAAAGTCTCTTCGTTACGTCTTTAACCAACGTAATTGCAACCAGTTGTGGCTGCTGTCCTGAGTCGCCTTTGGGTCCTCTGAGTCGCTGAGGTCAGAGCTGCRCAGCGTTAGGGCTCAAAGCTCCAAGTCACCCAGTGGCACCTGTGCTTTGCGGCAGCAGCATAAGCCGCAGCTTTGTATTTCACAGTGCTCCCACGAAACAAGTAAGACAAACACGTGTGACAGGACTGAAGTAAGGCAAAACTCAAAACCTAACAAATTGGTAAAGTGTCGCTATGATGTGACACACGTTAAGCCTTCTGAATTTTTCAAAAAGAACAAGTCTTTTAACACTAACTCTATAGAAGAAATGAAATAAAAATACCCATTTATGTGATGTAGAAACAAATAACCTGATGTGACTAAATGACAGCTCAGTCACAAGGACTTCAAGGTTAAGAGTACTCTGCAGATCTGGACTTCTGTCCTGAGTGAGGAGTTGGCGTGGTTAACTTATAAATATGCAGACAGACTGATTGGATTGCTCCCTCTGGAAGCAACAAGAGATGAATATAGTTCTCCATTTAATACCTTTTGAGAGTTATTGGCAGCTTCCAAACTGTAGTAGCATTAGAATGTTACTGAGCACTCAGTGAAGAGAGGATGCAGCAAAAAAGCTAAATGAATTATTTACCTTGGTGTTCATTCTGGGGGAAATCAACAGATTCCCAAACAGGGAATGAGTCTGGAAAAAAAGGTCTAAAACTGAAGTATCAGTGGAAGAGAAAGTTATGCATGTTAGAGCTCTCTGAAGAAGAGCGAGATTGAAAAGGATGCCTTAGGCTGATAAAATGTGCTTAGATTTTCAAGAATTTTGGGAAAGGTCCCTTAGTAAATGGGGTTAAAAATTAAGTCATTGTGAGATAAGATAGAAAATCTTCCCATAAATTAACATCTGATTATTAAAAGTGATAAAATGTCACTTTACGCAATGCAGAAGGGTGACCTGTAAAGTTCAAAAAAAACAAAAAAAAACAAAAAAAACAAATTAAAACAAACAAAAACCCCAAACACACCCCTTACCCATGGGACTTAAAGACATTCACAAATGATCTTGAAAAGTAGAGTAGTGAAATGACAGTGTTTGCAGTAACACAAACTTATTTAGATTCGACAGTCCTGAAGTTAATGGTACAGATAGTTGCAGATGGATGAAACACAATGGCTGAGAAACAAAATGGTAAATGAAATTCAGTTTTTTTAAGTGCAAAGTAAGACACAAGAGGAGAAATAACTCCAGTTATCAATGCAGTATAGGTTCTAAATTAATCATTACAGATTTCCCTGACAACATTGTCCCTGTGCTCAGCAAGGGTGAAAAATATCAGTCAAATTAGAGTAAAAAATGTCAGTTGAGTCAGACAATCAAAAATGTCCATAAGAAATTATGAGCAAGGTTATAAGAACAAGGCAGAAAACACCATTAATGCCATTAGGGCAGATAACAGCATAAGTGTGGGCTGTGCCCATATCTCCAATACATGAACATAGGGATCATAGTTTTGGTATGTGGATGGGAAYAGGATCAGCCTGCTCAAGTTTTGTGCTGAACAACTGAGGCCTATAGGAGATGGGCTGAAAGATGGTCTGAGGAAGGTCAGGAGAGAAGGACCAGCAAGGACTACCTTTCACAAGACTAGCTTGACCTCGAGAAGTGGATGGTGAATGTCAGAGGATGGTGATGGCATTTCACTACTTGCTGCTGACCTCCTAATTGGGCCAACTCAGTGGGGATATTTACATGTTTTATAAGTTTTCGTATTCTTAGCTGTCTTACTTGCATAGTAGCTTTCTGCTATTTAGCTTTGGTAGATTCTTGACTTTTCGGTATTCAGATTATCCACCCAACTGTATTATAGGCTATTAGGCCCAAACTACTTCTCACTTGCTGTAGTTCTGCTGTAATAAATATTCATAACTTCATTACAGGCTACGGTTTCCCGACCTATGTACTAAGGGATTATTTTGGGGCTTTGCTTTAATGATGCACAAAAACTGTAATAGTCTTCTCAGTGCCTTATGCAACAATATGCTTTGCTTCTTCTAAAAGCTAAATAACTCTTGTTTTGAATGATTTAGTAGCAAACTCACTTAGTCTCTCTGCTGTGGTTCAGTGGTCTGCAAAATTTTCTTTTTAGAAATACAAATCCATTATGTAAATACTAAAGAGCATCTTCAGGAAAACTAACTTCAATTTGTTTTTTTCTTTTTTTTCCTTTTGTTCTAAACTTTGCAGGCTTGAGATGACTCACCAGATATTTTCTTCAAAGTATGTAAAACAAAATTGCTTTCTGGCTAAAAGTATTAGTATAAGCTTTTGCCTAGAAGCAATGTTCCTACTGACTTTGATGCCTCCTGAAAATTAAGGGTTATTGAAGAGGGATTTACAGAATACATCCTTGAGAAAGAATGTTTATGTAATTAGGAACTCTAATTTCAAAACCTAGGCAACCTGTAGTCCCTCCCTCTTCTTGCACCTCAGTTTCTCACATCCTAAATGGAGTTGAATTTCCTTGCTGCTCATTTGTAGCATAGACTACATAGACACAGGGTCTCTGATTCTCACTAAGGCATTTATACACTTCTGAAACATAGTTCTTAGGATACAAATTTTAATACTAGGAAAAATGTTCTCATGACAATTCTGGATAGTTCAAAGAGTATAGAAGCTAAAGGTGAATGAATTCCAAGCCCTATCAACTCCTGTCATTAGGAAGACTCTGCTAGGAAGAATATTTTGACCTTATAGACATGAGCAGGGGAGCTATCTTCTAGCCTGTGCTAAGTCCAGGACTTATATTTCTGTAAAACAGAGCCCCAACAAAAATTTTTTAACAGGTAATGCGAGACTGAAAGACTAACTGAACATATTTGTCACACAATAGTGTTTATTGAGCCATTAAGTCTATATGTTATGAAAGGCAGGTCATTATTAGAGCAGGTGCCTTGCTGATGAAAATGTGTGAGAGGTGGCAAATTGGGCAGAGGAAGAAAGTCACATTTTGGCATATTTTCCTTTTATAAGCATGAAAATAAAGTGTTTAATTAACTGTTTGCTCTGTGTTTAGCAACTTTTCATTAGTTCATTTGCTTAAGTGCAGCAGCAATCAAGAACACATTAGCTAACGTCACAACTCAGCAAGGAAACAGGCTGGAGGCAGGTGCTGAGGGTCAGTGTGTGCAGAATCAAGAGACTCCAATTTGTCTGCAGGAGGCTTCCCAGAGTCACAGCAGCACACACCTGCACAGTCAGAGTCACCATCAGTTTCCAGCTGGACTTTCGAGGGTCTCTATGAATAGCTCCAGCCGGGAAAGATCTGTAGTCAAAGGAGTGAATATTGAGAACTGGCACATTGCACTATCCTTCTGCAACTATCTATTACCTCTGCTGGGTGCTTCATGTCCAGCCAGGAAGCATGGCAAAGAGATGAGGGCATCAACTAGGAGCCATGGAAAATGAGCAATGACACAGGATGTACTGTGTCCTGTGAGCTCATAAGCTGAACAGCAGTAACCAGCCATTTTTAGTTCATTGTAAATATGAGGTTTTGGCTTAAAGCACTTCAGTGGGGATTTTCCTCTTGAACATCACATTTGCTGTGGACTGGAAGCAGGCAACTAGTTAATGTAGTACTACTAGGATGAACTTGGATCTTCGTATTTTGGTCCTGCTTTCTGCTCTCTTTCATGGGCCTTCATGTCAAATACCAAGCACCTGACCTTTTATCACTCTCCATTTAGGGACTAATTCACCCTTAGTTTGGGTCAAAATAATCCAAGGCTGTAACAGGGAACCAGTGGGAATGCAGGAAAATGGTCTCAAACTAAGCTACTGAGACACAGGAGCAGAATGATTTAGTGATACTGCTTACTATGTTTCAACACATAAAACAGATCTCATAGGCAGAAATTGCTTTTGTTTTTTATTCTTCTTTCTTTCTCTCCCTTCTGGGTAGTTGTTACATTTCCATAAAAGCATGTTTAATCTCGGCCAATTAAACTGGCTAACATTCAGCACTTAACGGTTTCTTTTTTTAAAAAGAAAGCCACTTGTTGATGATAATAGCCTTTTCAACTAAAGAAGCTCTCTTTGAATTAAAAGGGATGATAGAAGGAGTCATTAAAGTGAATTTGAGTTTGATTTTTGATTTTCAGATATTTTAACTGTAATTGATTTTCTTTTGTTCCCTAGTGTGTCTTAAATCAATTTGCAAAAGGTATCTGCTTTTTTCACCTGTTCACAGTGGCAAGCACAAGTCACTGCAAGAAGAGCGAACATGAAAGATAGCATCCGATGATGCAGCAGAAAATAATGGGTATATAGCATCTTAAAAGTGTCCCCCTTTAAGGGCATAATAAGAGCCCAGGAACACTTACTGAATTCRAACTATGACAAAATGACTACTTGTTCCTACAGACTACAGCAGAGCTGGTGGAACATGCTGTATTTACAATCATCTATGCTGTTCCCTTACCCACAGCAGGAACCACTATTCCTGAAAGCTTAATGGCTCTTGCCAGTTTTGCAGGAGTGCTTTTGGGTAAATCTGCAGATTGCTGTATACTAAGAGGCTGTAGTACCAGCCCTTGGAGGAAACCCATGGCAAATCTTGGAGCACCAGCTGGCTGCTGTTGCCATTTCTGAGGAAGAAGAAGGAGCATCTGAAGATAGAGCGTTGGCTCACTACCTTCATGCCACTCTTTGCACCCCTTGCACCCCTTGTCCCCACTCTTTCTCCCTTGTCTCAGTTGTCCCCCTCTCYTTTCCACAGCAAGAATGGCTCAGCTGTAGTGGTCTACTGGGTTGAACATACTCAGTTTTGCTCATATTTCAGAAAAGAGGCCTTGCCTGGGCTTCACAGCCTATCAGAAACATGGGCTTCCTTCCTACCTCTCTGCTCTTAAAAAAGAGCAGCAGAAAAATCTCATTAGTGACAAAGATCCCTCTAGGGTGCCTGGCTGTCCGCTACCTGGTTAGACCCTCTCCAGAGCAAAGCAGGCAGAGTACTCTGGAAAATATCCAACTACATACAAATCTATCTTTTGAAAAATATATTTTGGGAGCTTCAGCTCAAGATATAAGGCTTCTGCCCCATTATTTATTTAAAAAAGTCCTACTGAAATCTTTTAAAGTGTATAAAGACCTGCCATTCTCAAATCAGAAGTTAAAAAAACCCCATACAATTATTTATTAACTATACCACTGCAGAAGTGAGATTTGCAAAAGTGTGTAGACTGGCCAGTTGTGAAGTTCTCTTTGATTTCAAAGGAAGCAAAATATTTATAGAGCTTCACTCTTTAGTTGTATTGCTGATATGCTCCTCTGCCAGGAAGCCTTAATATTTTTTCTGTTTTCTCACAGAAGAACTGCACCTGCAGTTTCTGCACCAAGTATGACTGGTAGAGGTAACCTGGGATGGGATCCTGTCCCACCAGTTTTGCCAATAGTTGATGCTAAGAAAGGATGCTATAACCTACAGTGACAGAGGATGTTCTCCCAAACTCCATTGCTGTTATTTTCATATTTGGCACCCCAAGTGGCTTCTTTTCCCATTTATTATTCAAATCCCTTGTTAAAGCCATGCCAGCTTTTAAAATCACCAGTTAGGAAAAAGTACAAACCAAAATTGTGTATCGCGGGGCTACCTAATGCCATTCTCTTAGCTTAAGGTTTCTTCACTTGTTTGTTAGTGATGGATCAATAAAGTTGCAAAATGCAACGTGATGGAGCCATTTGAAAGCTGCTGGGAACCTCTTGGGAAGTGCAGGTTCTTGCCTTTCCCTCCAGCGATGCTGCTGGCAAAAAGATGCAGCTTTCCCCAAACGATGTTGATGAAAACAGAGACAGTAAATGCAATGCTTACCAGCCTGGAGGGAATCTCCTGCTCGCTGGCCTAAAAAGTGCATTAAGAGCTTTAAGAGTTTATGTAAAGTTTAGTCCTCAAGTAAGATACATGTGCTGAGCTSTATCTGGTTCATCCTTCTACACGAGAGTCGCTGGCATGCAGAGGGTAAGTAGCCCCCTATATYTCTCCTAAAGGACTGTACAGCCCTATTCCTTCTTCAGTTCAGTGTTTAAACTGTTTTGATTACAGCTCAGACAACCTTCTCCAGCCTAGGACTAACTACCAAACTACATTTGGTCCAAGTGAAGGGCTGGCAGTACAGATACTTTCCACTGTCCTGTGCACATCAGACCTACACAGTAATAACCCCATAAAAAAGAAACATTTAATCCTGAGCATTCATAAAGCGTCTAAAAAAAAGGCCTTAGCCAGTTCTCAAGGAAGTCATCGGAAAAAATCCCCTTGATTCAGCTTTGGATCTTCACCTGTGTCCCGTGTTATCACGAGGATGGCGCACAGTATTTGATTCCAGTGATGGAGGCCATTTTTGGAAAGAGTAACAACCTTTTCTCTATTGCCTCAAAGATGCCAGACCATAAAAATAAATGACTTGCACCAAAGCTRTAACACTGTTTAAAGTGAAAGAACTTCTCTACTTGAATTATAAAAAGGTGGCAAATGTCTGGGTTATATCTTGCTAGAAGAGGAGGGTGTGAAAAACGAGGACTCCCAACTTCTTCCCCTAATTGAGCCTCAGTATCCTTACATGGCTCAGAGGAAGCTAGTTATGCTCCCTGCTCCACGTTGACCAATGTTCAATGTCATGTGCCAGAGCTGGGACAGATGGAGTCAACAAATAACATATTTTAATTCCTTTCTTCAGCAATCTCTGCTGAGAAATCCTATACCTGCTCCCTATGGGCAATTCCTCGTCTGAATTTTATTCTGTCAAAGCCTGTGATAGAGAACTGACTTTTCTGCAGTTCTTAAAGTTATGTCTACTGTATATTATAAACTAAATAATGATGGCACACCTTCCAAAGTCTGAGCATTTGTTCTCATTTTGCAAGGATCTCAAATAACTGTGAGTAACTGCACCATGTCATGACAACAGCAGCTGTATTCTTCATTAATACCTAAATGCCAGCATACACACAGTATAGTGCCTGAAATTTGTATATCTGTTACAGAATATTGCTGCTTTTAGTAGTGAATAAATTGCTTGATGCAGCAGGTCCCAACAAGTGCATCAGAAAATCCTTCCAGTGTAGCTGGTTAGGGCAGCACTGTGCATCACACGTCTAAAATTTTGCTCTTCAGCAAGAGCTGAACCTTTCATTTCATCCATCATCAGAAGACAGAAGTAAGTCACTTCACAGCAGCACACTTTATTGGTCTCTAATGCAAACCTCTGGAAAATCCTGGGGGCATGGATTGCCTTTAACATACTGCTGCTGCGTGTGTCCTGAATTATCCTGTCTGGATACCCAGATCTTTGGTGTGGGGGGAGGGGGGGGGAGGAGAGAGAGGGGGGAAAGGAGGGTATCAGGGAGGCAAAAATCCACAGTCTGGAGCTAATTCTTTTTGTAATGGAATTTACAGAAGATGGTAGCCTGTCCAACCCATGATAAGGGGTTATCACTGCATCCTTCTATAATGGTGGGTGGATCTTCAAAAGTGCATCTGAGCACTTCTGTAGTCTAAATCACTGATGAAAACATGATTTCCCAAGGGGAAAGTTCCAGGTTGTGTATCAAAGCAGAGAGGTGATACAGCATAAATGGCTTTTGCCCACTTTCCTCACACAATGCTGCCTGCTCAGGTAATGACAAAATCTTATAAGAGTTTTGACAGGTCACCTAGGTCACCTGCTAAGGACACTGGAAAACTCAAGGGGCCACCTACTCTCCATGGGGCAATTGYTGGCCCTACCAGAGGCAATGAAAATGCTTTCCAGTGTCATGCGTACATCAGACCTACATGCTATGGTATTGCTGCTCAAGCTAGTGGTCATTCTCATCTTGAAGACGATCCTTGGGGTTCCCTCAAAGGACATCAATAGYAATAAAGCAATGGCACTGGTCCCTAGCCTGGAATCAGAGATTTAGGTTGGCCCAGAAGCAATGATAGGATAGTAATTATAGCCACCAAAAATGTTCCTCATCCCTCATGCAGTGGTGCTTATAAGCTCTAGTCAGTGTTTATTGCCATTCTGTTGTACAAGACAATTCCTGCTCTATGCCTCTTTAGGTCCAGAGTGGGTAAGCCTTGCATATAATGCAAACCTCTCTGATATTTGTCGTGTAATCTGAGGATGAATTGTACAGGCTAACAGCAACGTTATTTTTATTGTCGTACGGAGAACATTGCTTGGATGACTTAATGCTGGTAAAGATAGTTAGATTTGACTCTCTTGATCCTGCAAAAGCCATTTCTTTTTTTTTTTATTATTTGGCTTTGAAACACTAACATGAATTTTATTCAGTGTTTCATAGAAAACAGGATCTCTCTAGGGAGGAAAACCCCAGCATGCTTGGTATATATTTCAGACTCAGATGGCAGCTTTATAGCTGCCTATAGAGGGTTTGTGTGTAAAAATATTGAAGAGACAATCAAAACATCCCATGAACTCAAACACACTTAAACAAAACCAGATGAAAATCAAAGGAACAATTTCTTGGGAATGTGCAGGATACTAATGAATATTATAGATCAAAGAGTCAAGGGTATAGTCTCCCTGTGCTTGACAGAGCTTGCCTGCTTGACTTACAGGTCTTATTCATGGTAGCTAGGGGAGTATTCCAAAGAAACAGCAGCACAAGTTTCAAAGTTCCCAATAGTGAGTTGTGTCCATATATTGTAATTATAGGGACTAAATAGTGCTGCATTACTAAACTTCAATTTCAGCTACATTTATCTAATTCTAATGCAGAGCAAATGATGAAAGCTAAAAATAGCTTGCAAAATTCAATGGAGTAACTCTTCTGCCTGCAGAGATGTGTATCATGGTGATGGCATGAGGTGCTACCTTAGTGCCTTGATAGAGATGAAATCATGCTATGACACTCTGCACTAGATGAGAGGACAGAGGCATTACACGAAAGAATTATTATCCTCCACAAGCACCACAGTAGTAATTCAAAGCCATTTTTTAATGGAAAGGGATTAAATTGGCATTTGAGATTTTTTTTTGGTCAAAACCCCCCAAATTTATATTTAAGAAAAAACATTATTTTCATTCTGAAAGATTTTTGAATGGAACATTTTCCCTGTATTGGTTATGCTTCATCACAGATAAGAGAACTAAAATTAATCTCCCCTTACCTGAGCCCCTCCTGTTTGGATTTACAGTAAAGCTCAAACTTCGAGAGCCAAAGAGCTATGGCCGTCTCCTTGTGTGTTCATTCTGGACATACCCATCCGGAGCTCAGATGCTGTGAAGAATAAGAGCCATCTCTAGAGAACACTGAGAGGTAGGAAGTAGTTATCTGCGGGATAGGATAAGGTACAATAGTATAGRATAGTGGTGTATTTTTCTCCCTTCTCTGGTAGAGTAGGAGGATCTCTTCAGATAGGTATTTTAGGACAGGATGAGGAGAGGCCCTGTTGTATATCCCTGCTAGCTTTCACCTCATTAGAACTTCACCCTCTCCTAACACCTCCTTTTTTTGTCTGTTTTGCTAGGAAGGATAATTAGCCTTCAAGTGATAACAACCCCATTACAGGAACAGCACACCTACTTAAGGGAGACAAGAACAGCTCAAGCCCTGCCAGGCAGGGAAGACTAAATCTCAGGGTTTCTTTCYAGATTTCCCCTCTCACCACACAGTATCCTGCTGCTACCTCCAGCTTTATCCTCTCTGCCTTTCCCTCAGGAGGTTCAATTGCTTTCATCTTTGTGTTTATGGATCTTGCAATGACCTGTCACAACATGAGCTCCCAGCAGCAGTTGGAGAGATGCTGATTTAGGCTGGGGGTGTCTGAAAGCTCACTCCTTTTACTCATCTTTCCACATGCTATTGAAAAGACAGAGTAAGAGTTTTCAGGGAGAGAGGTAAGACTCCCTGTGCCTTTCCAAAATCCAGCTGTTTGCAGGTGCCTACTGCAGAGCAGAACAGTTCATCTGTATTTTACCAAACATCCCATGCGCACACTTTATGCAGAATAAATRGAAGGAATGCTGCTGCCCTTGACCAAACCTTATGACTGAGTATCAATCAGAGAACAGCATTTAACTCCTTTGCAACTACATATGGCTTCAAATATAGATGTCTCCCAAGGTCTGCAAGTCTTAAAATGGGTTAGTTTGATATACATGGCCTATGCTTTTTCTGTCACTCATCACTCATCACTCATGCCATCACTTATCATACTCTTAGTAATCCAATATTCTGAAAACCACACAAAAAAAGAATATATATATGTATATATATATATTTTTCCTGGGTGGTGAGGCGGGGTGGCTGCAAAAATCACCCTGGACTCTGTGGCCTTCTGTTTGTATTCACAGCTAGCATGAAAAAAAAGCCTCTGCACAGCTACCTAAAAGAGGTGTCAAAATCCCTTTTTCTTGACTTACGCATACTGGAGTCTCAGGGTGTGGGTTCCTAGTAGTGTTACAGGGCTCGCAAAGGAAGCCTGCCATGTAGTGCCCATCGGACTGGGCTCAGAGCCCAGCAGCCGTTAAGTTTAGGGTTGCAAAATGCTTAGTGTGCTTTGTGCCTGATGTGTTGTCCATATTTAAAACAGAGTCGCCAGTGCTGCGTTGAGCACTTCATTCAAGAAAAGGGCAGGAATCGATTGCAGTAGTCCTCTAAGCAACATTGATCTAGGATGTGTAAGAAGGCTGCTTGGCTAAAGGATTTAAAAATGCAGCAGTCTGCACAGACACAAACAAAATAACAGAAGGTGTCAGTGACGAGCTGCTAACATGAAGGGTGAAAAAACAGTTTTCCCAGCCCCAGCAAATTGGTCAGGACAAGGGGAGGAAGGGATAATCTTGTCTTATTTTCATTCACAAATCAAGAGGGAGAGGAATCTTGAAATGTATTCGCAGTAATAATTACGATAATGAGAACTGGTGTGAGCAAAACATGTAATTACGATCATTTCAAAATATTTGGTGGGGATTTCATTTTTATTTATTTTGCTAATATAAATTTGAAAATCAGGAATGATGGAGTGAAAAATTTAAGTTTTTGTCACAGCATATCAAAATAGGTTGTTTCAGCATTTTTTATTTTTTTTAACCACAAATGTTTTTCATATAAGGGAGTCATCTAGATGGACAAATTCCTGCTAAAAGTTTTATTTCCAAAGAAAGCAGAATATTTTTCTTTTAAAGGAAAAAATGCTTGTTTAATAGAATTTTCAACTCTTTTGAAAACAAAAAGCTTAAGGAGATAAGTGTCAGAGCAGTGTTGTTACCGATGAAATGCAAAAGGGGAGGGAATGTACATAAAAAGTGTTACCGTGTCTATTCTATCATGAYTACTTAAGCTGAGTCCCATAAAAGGTGCTATGAATTAATCTTTGCAAAAATGTCAAAATGTCAATAAAACCACACATTATTGACTATGTTCTCAGTTCTTGGGCTCCAACTCCAGCTCCCTAGACTTTGTGGGACATGTTAATTTTCATCAAACCACTTCCAAATTCTATACAAATGTACCTTGAGTAATTTGGTACGAAGAAAAGTCTCTAAAGACCAACGTATACAATATGTCTATTTGGTTTTTTCCTACTGCAAAGCCTGTGAAAACTAATGAGAGGTTTTTCCATTGACTTCAATGGTCTCTGGAACTGTCCTATAGAGTAGTGGCATATTTACTAAAGGTGATGTTAGAAAGACTATCARAAGAAAAAGAGTTTTTGCCAGAGGTATGCATGATCGGAGGTAATTTCACTGGATAACTGAGTTATGGGGCAGTGATAGAGAGGTCTTCTGATTTATAAAATAGATAAGTGCCATTCCAACTGTAAATCTATGTACTTTGCCATGGGAGCCCAGTCTTCTGCTGTTTATTAGCTTACATACTTCAATTTGTAAATAGAGAGACAGACATGTAACTTATTTTAGGTATGTCCCTGTCCAATTTGCATAGCAAACAGAACCTGAGATATGCATAAATAATTCCCTTGGCAACTGTATGCAATCTTTTTAAAACTTTGGATCTGCCTTGAGACATACAAGTGACTTGTTGTCTCAAGGAATGGATGAGATTTACAACATTCATTTTAGAGGTGTTTTCTCAGAAAATAACATCCTAAACTTGCTTTGGAGCTTACAAATCACTTCCTCACCTTTGAGAATTTATGACCCAAAATGTGTATGAGTTCAGTGCATATTTTGGGGAGAAGTACTTCAAGTTCAAGGCTGTAGAAATCACGTTTTTCATCTATCCACAGAGGCTGTGCAAATCTTTGCTTGTACAAAATCATTTCTTTAGTGTCCCAGATCATGTTCYTCTGGCTTTCCACATTTTAAACGACCATGCTGTGTGAATAAACGCAATCTGCAGGGAAGAGGATACTTTCATGGAGGTGCTGTCCTTTGCTTGAGGGGTTCATTCAGATTCGCCTTGGTTAGTTAGTGACAGTAGAGGTGACATTCCCCACATCCTTGCTGAGATCCCCTTATTTCATTCTGTCTGTCTAAATCCCTCAAAATTGGATGGGAGTCTCAATTTTCCAAAATGTGGACCACATCTGAGAAGAGAAACCCTCTTCTGGTGCACTCTGAGGTGGACCGTCTTTCCTCCTACTGCCAACCAAGTACTGTCCCTATTGCAGCCTGAATGGCAAAAAATGGAAAAAAAATCTCTGGGAAAACATTTATTCTTTAGGTGAATGAAAGTAAAATAAGCTTCCTGCATAACAAGTCAGGCTCTCAGAACTAAGCATCCTCAGCAGATCCCAGACCTCATTTTGATAACCAGAGCTGTCTATGCTTATATGYATTTGCATATGCATATGCATATATGTGGCAACCTGCTGGTAGAAGAACTTCCAGTCTTCAGCCCCAAGGAAGCCAAATGCTGCTCCTGGAATCAAATAGGGCATGATAAAGAACTGTGTTACTCCTAGTATATATATCTTGTCTGTASGCCAGAGAGACAGCACAAGCAATACAGAAGGCAAGTGCGAGTGTATCACGTAGCACAGATGAAAGGACTACAATGCCAGTAACGATCACAGAATTTGGGGAGTAAGAAAGTTGTTTCAGACCCCTGTGTCACCTCCTTTTCAGAATTAAGCAGGACTATTCTCTTTATTCTTCAGAGGTGAAATGAAGTCGCTTTGCTTCCTTTTGGGCATTCTACTGCTTAGTACAGTTTCACAGTGCCAGCAAATTTTCATTAACAGAGCCTAAATTTTCTTTTGCTSTGCTTGATCTTAATAGCCTGTTCTGTCAACTCCCTCTCCAACAGTTAGAATGGTCTGCACTTCTCAGCTTTTACTAAACTTTCCTTATAGAGGCTTATAATAATAATATTCTTCCATGCATATTATTTTTCCCTATTTTAGATACATTTACCATCTGGAATTTGAGGATTTTGGRCCAGAATCTCTAGCTATTCCAGGCATATGCACATATAAAAATGGTCCAACACAGCCTGCRTGTCACAACACCCTCCTGATTTTGCTTATTTACGGCCTGAAAATCTTGGTTTGAAATTTGGGAATCCTTTTTATCAGGCATCATCTCCCACATTTAATTTGCCATTGTGTTGAACCACTTGCTTGAATAGGCGGTCTGGCTCCAGTTTAGCAGCATTTCCCAGCAGGAGGATGGACCTCARATGTGATCAGTAAAGCCCTTACGGCATGGCAGTAGAGGAAGCTGTTGTGTTGGCAACACGGGGATATGGCCCTTTGCAGGGAGCAAAAAGGGATGCAAGTGATGGAGTTCATTTGGAAGGGGGAAGTGTGAAGTATATCGACKAGGTTTGTTGACATCAACCTCTACATCTCTGCTTTTGGTGAGTCTCAGCAATATGATTTTTTACTAATACATCTCTTTCTTCCCACAATTAATCAGTTCCAATTTCCCTTCTTTACTGATTTGATTCAAGCAAACAGCAGCATCTGAAATGCATGTATGGGAAATTCACAGCATCTGTCTTTAAAGCGATCTGCTTTCCTTTCTAAGCAATTTCTGTGCCCTATCCAGGCTTGGGAGGTTCTCTGCTGGATAATGTAAAATGACACTAACTGGGCTATTTATATCACTGCAAACTGACTACATGATGGGATAATTAGCAGCACTATATCTGCTGGAGTGAGCGATAACATTGTAACACATTTTTGTATACAGCAACACAAGCAACAATGCCTGCAGGTTAAACAGTGCTGGAGCAGCTGACAGGCCTCCTGCACCATTATTTGCAGGAGCAGAATCTACTGGCTTTAGTCACGCGTGAGGCAGAGTTGTAACGGTGGTTTTACTACCTCTGGCAGTGCTTGCCCTCTATGCAGGTAAAAGATTTTTGTAAGCAAGTTTGCTTTGGGCAAATCCTTATTTACCCAAAATATCTGGGTATTCCAGATATTTTGTAAACAAGCTGCGTAGATTTGTAGATCTGCTGGCTAAAATGCGACCCTTAGATGAAAAAGTCCAAGTTCTCAGCCATTCAGTCTCACACTATTACTCTTGGATAGAGCCCCAAAATCTGCATTGTGTTTCGGCTTAGATAACACATGCAGTTTTGACCTGAAGCCATGAAAGCGTATGGGCCATTTGGCCCATATTTATGTAGAGAGGAAAGATTCTGGCGTGGTGGGTGAGAGCCTTGGATTCTTTTACGTATTAGTRCGAATATAGCTGTGGAGAACAAGAATCTGTTGTGTTTCTGTATATTTCAATGGTTAATCACACTCATTAAAAAATGTTTAATATGAATTTGCCCAATTTCAATTTCCATAAATTGTCTGTTACGCTTTTCTCTGCAAGATTAAAGGATCATTTTGTATATGCTATTTTCTCCCCAGGAAGGTTACTAACGCACTAATCATGGCTGTTTCGGTCTTCTTTGAGATAAGATCAAATTCTCTCCCTGTAAATATTTTTCTCCATCCCTTGAGCTATGTTTGTGTCTCCTCCCTGCACACCCTGTAGTTTTTCAACATCCTCTTTAAAATGTCAACACCAGAACTTGATATGCCATTCCAGTATGCAGGAAGCATTCCAGGTGAACAGTATACCAGACGGGGAATTAAAATCATCTCTCCCCTTTTCTGCAGTGTTTGCMTGCTGGTTTATCCAAGAACTGGGTYTGTTCAGTCATCATATCTCCCYGGTGAAGTATGTTGAATTGTTCTTTTGTTGTGAACTCTAAATATGATTCACTGGTTACCAGGGTGCAGTTCCTCACTTACTATCTTTATATCAGAAATACTCCATTTCTCTTAGCTAAGACACATTTTGTTTGGGTAGATCAAACTTTCAAAGCAAAACCCGTGACTGSCCTTACTGACTTCTGTTCACCATGCCACCCTCTCTGATGAGGAACAATTCTGTATCTACCTCCAGCTCACTAGGGATAACCCATAGCGAGACAAGCTAGGTACTCTAAAGTTTAGGCTTGTAATTCCCTGGTTCTAACGCAGAGATGTTTCATGTTTCAAGAAAAGACAAATGAAGTCTTATTTAACCTTGGTAAAGAATATCTTTATGATTGCAAAAACAAACAGGAGTGAGGTGTAGGTGAAACATCCTGATAATTTTCCATGCTGTCAGCTAGTGTGAAATATGTCACCTCCATGACTAGAATTTATCCTGTCTCCCAGTTTGCAGCTGCTTTATGCTAGCAAAGATTCCTTCCACCAGTTTATCTGGGTTCCATAAGCCAGTCGTTCTAAGATAAGACAAACTTTGGGCTCAAGKCTGTGAAGGATATTGCCTTGTAAATTAGTCCTCATTCAGTCCAATGAATTTTGAAACAACTGTTCATTATCAATAGAATAGATTTTTCAAAAATTAAAAGCCAAAGGCTTTAAAAGTTTACAGAAGTTTGAGAGCACAAAGGAAAATATCTAAAGGATGCCATTTTCCAGCTAATTTACTCTCACTTTATTTGAAAGTGCTGCAGCAGTTTTCCCYCTATAAGACAGGTCATGTTACTTTTGCTGCCTCAAGTAGCTACTCAGGAAGTGGACTGGGCTTCCAAGAAGCAAGGGGACTACCAAGGATGGTCGTCATCTGTTCTAATACAAAGACTAACAGACTATCCTAAGAAAACATCAGGGGCAGATTCAGAGCAAAGAAAGGGAAGTATTGGTTTATCACATGTGCTGTTGAGCTGTGCATCTCCTTGCTTCAGGATGTCTTATACACAAAAAGGTTTATATGAACTCAAAACATTAGCCTAYAAATTAATGAAAGAAAAATCCATTACATTCCGAGGACTGCAAAGACCTTCTTCTGATATAGGAAATCCCTATACCATATGTCTGGAGAATAATCCAGGAAAATTGCATTGTAAATTTGTATTGATCWTGTATTCTTCCCTTATGTATCTGCAGTTGGTAAGAACTGGAGGCAAGGTAAAAGGCTACACGGGCCTTTTGCTGATCCAGTAAAGTTTTTATGCTATATTTACCTTAGAGAGAGAGCTACACTATGCCTTGGGATACCAAAGCCAACCTCTAATTGCATCTGCACAGTTTACTGGGATGCCAGTATGAGGAAGGAGGAAGAGTTGTTGGCCTGAATCAACTAGAGACAAAATAAGCTCAAAGTAAAGCTCACTGCGCAGGAAACTAGACTTAGTATTGACTGGTGGGAAGCAAGTGCTCTACTAGTAAAGAAATAAGGGCTCTATGCAGTCAAGATTTTGGATAGCAGAGGGACAGCAGGAGAGCAGAGCAGAGTGGTGCTGCATGGAGGAGAGAACAAGCTGTGCTGGGTGTAGCTCCTGACAGGTTAGATGTAGCTCGTGTCTGAACGAGAGAGCGGTGCAAGGCTGGCATCTGACTGAGAAGCACAAGTCATTCCAAGCAGAAGGTAGGGAAGGGGGAAAGTGAAAGAAAATTACATCACACTAAGGATCCTGCTCCCCTAGAAAATCAGCCTTAGGTAGAATAGTCACACAGCATCATACAGAAATATAAACCTTCTTCCCTAGTTCATACTGTCCTATTCTTGGCAGAAAAGAGAATTTCTGTATTGTCAGGCACCCTTCACTGAAGACTGTTGCATTTTCTTACTAYAATAACAAATGCCAATTCCCCCCCTTTCAAAATTCACTCCATCTATGACTACAAATACATTCTGAAACACCAAGCAAAAAACACACCCTATTTTACACCCCTCTAGGTAAAAGGGGGTTGACTGAAAAACTTCCTTATAAAAGCTTCTCCCCAGCTGTAGCTATTTACTAAATAGGAGAGTATTTGCAACCTAAGAGGCCACCAGGCAGGAAGATTAGCTTCTTAGTGGAAGCTACTAYAGACAGTTAACTACATCCAGTTACTCTGTTTATTTCAAACCCCAGGTGATTGGCAAGATTTGTGCTTCCTGGATAATACCAATATTCTTGGTAACGAAACCCAGGTGTGCRGAGATTGAGTCAGTGTTAAAAAGCAAGATATGTTGGGAGTTTAGAATCTCTGATAAAAAGTTCCTGGTTATTGAATTCCAAAATAGCTTTGGTAGAATATAGGTTTAGGCTGAAATGAGTTTGTGGCACTTAGTGCTGAAGTGCTATTGTGTGGTTTAGTAGCAATGCATAAATAAAGTCTACGTTATTGACCTTATTAGGTAGTAAAGATAGGCTTTCTGGCATGCCTCAGATACATAGGTCTGCCTCTTGAAGGCATCTCTGTTCAATTTTTTTGCTAGGTCTAAAGTATCTCACTGTGTAACTCTATTTCTTGCTATGAAGCACTTACTGATAGGAAGGCTGCTTTTGAAGATAGGGTTCAATTCTGACTTTAAAAACCCTAATAAATCCAGGGGTCTTGAGGCTGATTCTGTTCTCAGTTATCTCTGTGGAAATTGAGTAGCTTTATCAAAACCAGCTGATAGCATAAGAGCAGAACTGTAGGCAGTATATGCTCTSTGTATCTTTGTCTTCTAAATAACCTTCCTTGTGTTGCTATTAAATCACAATATTCCTTTCCAAAGAGTATCTGAAATCACTTTCCTGCAGAAGCAATGGAGCAGTCTAATTTGGAGTATTCTTCTTCTGACTTCTATATTATTCAGTCTTGTAAATAAGTAAAAAATGGGGAAAATAACCTAAACATTCAAAAAGAAGGAAAATTAATTTTGTGAACATCAAACCTTTTCTCACCAATTCACAAACTGAGAGAAGTCTGTGGGAGAAGAAAGTTGTTCAGACTCAGCTTATATTTTAGATTTAAGAGTCATACCTTTACTCTGCAAAGTACTTTGGTTATGGATGATGGTAGAACAAATTCTGTTTTCTATTTCTAATCTTCTTGTCTGTGACTAACTTCACATTTTACCTCTTTACCTGCCTATCACAATTTCTGGCTGCCATATGAGCAGGATTACAGATTCTAAATATTACAGATCCAGCAGGATCTAGCTTCTAGATTTGGGGGAATTCTGAGCCAGTGAACTGCTTTACATGTAGCCTTTTAACATTAAAGAGGTAAGTTTAATTTTGACGTTCTTTAATGGTGTTTGTTTTTTTACATCAATTACTTTTCAGGACTTTGGATTAATAGAATGCAGTCTTCTGAAATCTGTGTTTTTCTTCTCTGTTGTTCAGGTTTCCTGCCATTGCTTTAAGCTGTTGCTTTCTGCAGAAAATGTGAGGAAAATTGCACAGTGMACCTTTTTAAGAGAGACTTCCCAGCTCAAACCCTTTCTTAGGTCTTAGGGCCTCTGTTGTGCAAGAGACAAGAATCAATTAAATGTTATTTCTTTAGTCCTTTAAGACATTATATGTTTGTGATGTAGAACTTCTAAATTTTTGTTCTTGATCTGAATACTTCTGTGAATTAAGTAAATTTGGACAGGCTGTTAGTAGTAAAACATTGTCAGTAAGCCTTCCAYTTCAAATAAGCAGAAAAAATTGTTTAAGGTACCTCCTATCTTGGAAAGCATTTTCCCCTTCATAAACCTTGAAGTGCCACAGCAGTGCTGGAGCTGTCTGCGTACAGAAGCCTTCCTGTCACTTATGTAAAACTCAGATTTCATATATCAAGGGCTTGTGTGAAAATTGCTTTGAGTGTTAATTGCCCAAATGATTCAGCTTTGTAAGAGCCTCTCTTATGTACTCGAGTATGTCTCATAGCTCTCTGCTTGCCAAGCTCCAATACGGAGCCAGCTGTGCTCTGCTCCCAGATGTTTGAAGAAGATAATTCTTGCCCATCATTTCAGTCCCCCTCACAAAATCCGGAGAAATATGTTTAATGAAGTCATTAATGCACAATAGCAGATTTCTTCATTTTTTTTCTGCTAAAAGAATACTCTCCCTAGAATGCCTGCAAGTTTGCCTTCGCTCATAATTACAGTAGCACATTGTCAGATTAACTGTGCTGAGGAGATAAAACAAAAACCATCAGTTCTGCAAAATTAAGATTCTGCCAATATAATTTAGAAAGGATCAGCTCCCTTTGCTTTCAAAGATGCTATTTGTTTGCTGTGTTTGAGGTCAGTTTAATCCTCCAATTTACCTACTGCAACATGAATTATTGTTGGAAACATAACTAAAATCATACCCAGCCATAAGTCTTGGATCCAGCTTTTTTGGAACTGTTTCTTATYTGGAACTGAATTTGCAACCAGTTCATGGATCAGATCCTTGACTCATTTACATTACCCCATTCTTTTWAAGTCAAAGTAGCTGCACTGAAGTCAAGGGATCTGTACTAACTTATATCACCTGCCTGTGGGCTGAGCTAAAATCCTGGATCCAAACAACAAGAAACCACAGTCTTTTGCAGGCAAACCCCACCTGGACTTTGCCTGTCCATGTGCAAGYACAGAGAAATTCAAGGAGAGGTTTTCTTTGCTGTATGGTAATAAAACATTTCTGAGCTCCACAGCTTGGTCTTCATAGTGAGTGACTACAGCAATTCCTACTCCCATCTGACTCAGCTCTCAGAATAGATTCCTCTCAGACTATATTGTAATTAAGTTTTAACAAACACAAATAGGTGCTGGGTTAATTAAGCCTGTCTTTGTGGCTAAGCTGTTCTTGAATCAGAAATATATAGCTGTATTTTCATAGTGCAGATGCTAGGATTTACGGGCTTACTTTCCAAAGTTCCCAGGGTACTGTGGAAAAGATCATCTGCCTTCCTGGGTCTGCATGTCTGTGCATTAGCCCACCAGCACAGCCTTTCTACCCCACAGATTGCTCTGGTCTTACAGCATCTGATCCAGCTGCTGTTCCAAGTTATAGATTCTGCTCAGCATCTGTAGCCTCTTTCAGATGCTGTTAAAGTTATTGAAAAGTCCGTTTTCACTGGTGCARTCGGAGGTTATAAGATCCTCTGGAAAGTATTTTGTTTGTAGCTGATGGCCCTCACAAGCCAGCGGCAGATGTTGATGCAGAGATTATTGAGGTTGCATGCAGATCAGAGAGACCTGTGCTAACAGAGCTGCTCGTAATCACCATGGAATGAAGCAGCTGTTCTGAAACAGAGCCACAGTGACAGGAGTGACTTACAGTCACGTAAGTCGGAGGTGACCAGAGTGACTTGAGATGCTTTTCCTCTTCTGTGAAGTAAAGCAAGGCATTTGCTTGCATCTCTGTCAAATGATCCATACAAAATTAGGACATACACATCTGGGGACACAAATCATTCCCTGATCTTGTTCCTGCTTGGGTTGATAGGTACAGTGGGGAGAAGTGTAACAGTCGTACAGATTTAGCAAAAGAGATTAAGAAATGGGATTTGTATTGGTATCTTGTCATGTGAGCTAGAAGAAATACCGAAATTATACAGTTTGCAAGATCATTCAGTCAGGTGACATGCAGTTAGGGCACGTTGTTAGTAAATATGTTAATAAATATGTGAAAGGTATTGCAGTTTTCCTGAGCATCAGTAGCAACCTAGAAAACATAGCCAGAAACACAAAAGCAGAAAGACTGTCCTTCTTCCAAGATATGGAGTTCTTTTTACTTCTGCTTTTTTTTGCATCCAGATCTTGCCTGTATGTAGGAAATTGTGCTGTTCTGATTAAACTAGTTTAGTAAATTGGTCCAGCCACAGCAACCATGATATGACAATTTAAAAGGCATGTAAATGCTATGCACCCAAACAGCTACATACACCYTTCTAAAACAGAGGATATACCTCTTTGGAAAGATTATTTTATTTTACCCTATGAGGAATTTCACTAACTAAGTTATACTGATGTAGGAGAAAAAAAAATAGTACACTTTAATGAAATTTCAGTGTAAATCTGGGCACAGTCAGAGGCCTTGCTCGTGGAACGACTGGAGGCTCTTGTTTCTGTGTTTGTAGCTCCTCATAAACCCTGTCACTTTCTTTGTCTAGGAAGGCCAACTTGGCCAAGTCGCCTGGGATTACTCACTTCATAGATTTCTTGGGTTGGCTACTTGTTTTTGTCCTAGATTTCTTTATAGATTACTTTCATTCCACTATCCTTAATTGGAAGGACATGGGGACTCCTTACAATCCCCCTTTGCTTAAAAGTCAGTAGTCAGTAGGTTTTATGGCCCTAAGCATTTAACAAGCGATATTTTTAGAAGGTTGTTCACTTTGGCAAGGTTTCTTTTCTCCTTAGCTTTGCAGTACTGACAGTGCATGTCACCTACTTTCAACTAACTTTTTTTCCATATAGGAAATATTTTTATTAGGAGTTCTGGCTTCCTGGTACTCCAGAAGACAGTAGAAAATTAACCTAAGGCCTAATTATTTTATTGTTGACTTGGTACAGATGGATCTCTTAATGAGATTTCAAATAATCTTCCTTTTCCGTATATTTATCAGGAAATGCATCACTTTCATTCTGAAGGGCTTTAAAAGCAAATAAACTGCAAAGGGCAAAGTTTACTACTCTGCTGGGTAAGTAATTGTTTTCACACTTGTTAACTCATAGAAGCCTTTGGTGCCCCTATATTGTCTATATGATATTGTGCAGCTGAGTGGAGCCTTCTCAAAAATGATTTTCTAGCTGCAGTGGGACAAAATATTTATGCTAATTTCTCATTGGAACAAATGGAACTAAAATTTGTGTTTTAATATAGGCTATTGAAAATGAGTACTTGCTGAATATATGTTGTGCTCTGGTGGATAGAAACTTGCAGGAAGCTACTTGTATTTTTTACTTGCTATCTCACTGTATTCTTTTATCAATACACTTTGTGTTTTAAGTGTTCTTGCCCATCTAAGGATGTAAGAGGGACATCAGTCTTTCTGGAAGAAATTACTTGCTTAGCTAAACCTGGAGAAGCTTCTGCTTTTAGAGAGTCAAACTCTCAGTTCTCATGATGACCAATAGATTTTAAGGTACCAGCATGCATAACTGCAAAAGACGTCTTCACCTTGGTGATGGTCAATAGAACACTAAATGCTGTTGTTACGAATGGTTCAGCTTTACTTGAGATGCAGCAGATTTTGGTTTACTTGCAGAATCTGAAGAATTTTCTCATTCTCTTCAGAACAGACTTCAGAAATTTCAAGGAATTCCAAAAGGAAATCTGAACTCAGCTTTGATTATGTCATTAAAAATGATATGAAGGTCTTAACAACATCACAGAAACCTAGTAGTAGCAATAGAATGTGTCATTACCCAAATGCATCCTCCTGCAGCAAAGCTCTGATAGATGATGCTATAACTCTCTCAGGCTTTCTGGAAGAATATTATCTGAGAGTTTAGAATGGACTGAAGAAATTCAATCTTTAACTTGCATTCCCAGCAACAGGATGAAGAATGCTATGTTGAAAAATGTGCCCATTTTTTTATGAAATAAAATGTTCTTGCAAATACTCTGGATAGCGACGACTGAGATATATGTAAAATGTATAATTTAAAGAAACTATATGGCATTTTCACAGAGGTTTAATTTTCCCTAATAATACTAATAAAATGAAACAGATCCCTTGGAAGGTGTGAAGTCCTGAGGAAGACTCAGAGCTAGGCAAGGAGGGAAATTAATGATTATATATATTTTCCCAACTCCGCATCAATCCATTGCATGTAGAGAGCAAGAGCAAGAACCTGGAAGGTATTGCACAGGAAGAATGAATATTAGATGAAATGACACAAACATGTTCCACAAATGTTACTGCAGAGGAAAGATCAAACAAAAATACTACTTCAGTTTCTGTTCAATGTCAAAAAATTTTACTACATAGCACAAAACTGCTGGAAACAAAATAGTCTTAATGAAGAATGATCTCTTCATCATTTGTTTGGTTAAAAATGATGTTTCTTTTTTTCCCTTAGACTTATTATTTATTTACTCTTGATTGCAGGGAGGAGAGAAATGTGAGAAGCATTAAAGGGTGAAATTCTATCAGAAACAATTCAACTCTGGTCATGAAACTGGTTTTTAGAAAATGTATTGTTTGGCCCATGTTAAAACAACATTCTGGTAATGTTTTCTTTTAAATCTTCAGTGTTCCTTTGCTTTGGGTAGGGGATTCTGTGGGAACGTGACCTTCATTTTAGGACTATACTATGCTCTTCCTTACTGAAAACTCATGATTTGAGGGGTTTGACCAAACTGTTTTTTCAAGTTACARGTTTTTTTTGGAGAACACTCCCTCCTTGTGAAGACTGGATCTATGCAATGGTCAGTCAGAATACAGGAAGAAACTTCCTGATCTGACATTAGGAAAGGACAAGAACTGGACTGGGAGGGCTGGGACAAAATGAACAAATTGGAACAGGCTTTTAAAACCTGTGTAACTTATACCTTGGAGTGAGACGATTAGTAAGCTGACCTGAACAGTCAGATAAAAAATTTAAAGTAATCTGGCACTGAAGTGTTTGCTCTCCTACTTGGGCCTGTAATTCATTTTTCATTGCAGTCAATGGAGCTAAGAGATGAAAGGTCTGGTTAAATTTAAAGGCAGCTGCCAGATGTTTTCTGGGAGGAGGAGGGAGGAGAGGAACTGAATGGGAAGACTATGAAAAATAATTATTGGGGTGGGAGTCTGTATGACTAATTGTTATGGCTTAACTTTTGGCATGTGCCCAGCACCTTGCTGTTCAGGGGAATCAGCTTGTTCCTGATTCTATGCGGCGCCTTTCATTTTTCACTTGGGAAATTGCTTTCTTACATCTTCGTGTCAGAAGCATCACTCATGTCATGAAGGAACAAAGACTGTGAGAGTTCTGGGCTCCCTTCATGGAACAATGGTCTTTGTCCCTTTCCCAGATAACGGAGAGATGTAACAATATCTCTGATTCTCCACTTCTCTATTGGTAGGTACGTTGTGCGGCTGCTGAACAGAAGGGAAGGGAGACTTGTCAGTTCAGTAGAAGAATTTCTGAGCACAAGGCTGTGTTTATGCATAGTGTTACAGGGATATTGGAAAAGGTATGGATAGCCCTGATAGTCACACATGCTTTCATGAAACAAAAATTCATGAATGGAAAGGAAAGCAGAAATGGACACTAAAGAATGGCAGAAACTGTAATTTAATAGAAATACAATACAAAATCTTACTTGAGTTAAATATGACTTACAGCAAGCTTTATTAAAATGCTATTGATCATTCTATTAGATGTTAAAACAGATAAAGATGATTGTTTCCAGTAACTGAGAATATGGTGTTGAGTTGCATTTTATCAGCATATCCATACGTCAAATTGAGAAGGGCTTTCAAGTGAATCTGCTAGCGTTCCTCCTGGGAGATTAGATAGTTTCTTTCCAAGATATTGGAGAATGAGAGACTACTCAAGACTTCCTGGCTGTTAGCCAAACATCAGGAACTAGAAAACCTCTCTGTGTGTGCAGCCCTGGGAAGACTGACTGCAGAAGATTTGGTTGTTACTCCTTTCTTTTTTTTTTTAAACTGGAATTAAATGTTAGTTGAAAGCTTTGTTGGGAGGCAGATTCACCCTTGCAAGGTTTGGACCTCTTTCTTAGCTGGTGACATCAGAACATTCTGCACTGAGGCTTTTATTCAAGCAGAGTAGAGATCCAGTAGAGATCACAGAAAAGGTGTGAAGCGAATCACATATATGTGTAAGTTGTTGTTTCTGAATTAGCCATGCGCTGGTGGAAATCCTGATGGGTGCAATATAATTCGGTGTCTTATATACTTCTTGAGAGTTGAATTATATAGCTATGTAGTGACACATATTACTGAACACTATTCTTTTCATGTATTTCTTTCTTTCTTTTTTTTTTTTCCCTCGGTTCTTTGTTTCTGCCACAAGCAGAAATTAATTCTTGGCAAACAAACAGCAAGCCAATGACCAAACTCCATGTAATTACACACCATGTATTGCCATTGATATCAGTACCACTCAACCCACATTTTGGCTGCTGAAGCACCTCCAATAACACTGAGTCCCATTGTTAGATGTGTTATGTAGTCAAGGCTGAATTTCCATAATGTGCTAGCTAATAGTGGAGGAGCTGGTGGGTATTCTTCAGCCGTCTTAGCCTACAGCTTGTCATCTCAGCAAGAACATTGCTAATGAGCCATATGGCCATTGCTGGTTTCACAACAGTCCTACACATCAAAGCCCTGTGGCACTTAAAAGCTCCGTGGCAAAAGCTGCTCTTACTGCAACTTCTCCACATGTGGATATTAAAACAGGTAGTCCACTACCTCCAGGGAATGTGATGTCACCATTTTTAAAGTATCATTTTGGTGCAATCATATATCACCTAAAAATCCCCTTTTGTTTTTTTCCTCACCAATTGCAGTAATCTTTGAAAAGATTTATTCTTAAATTAGGCATATATCATGATAAAATAGAAACTGTATGGAAAGCATAAAGAAAAACCAGAAGTATTCGTACTTGGTAGCAGTTGGGTGTAAGGCAGACCATCCATCAGCAAATATCCATTCGATGTTTTATGAGCCTGCCTAGACATTTTCAGAATACCATGCCTCATATAATAGGCCAGTGTGCAGGTCCACATTGGCATCCACAGCATAATGTTCTTTTAGAGAGAATTATTCTTTGATTTCTTATTTGAAGTTTGACTCCTTCTTAGATCTATCAAAAGCTTCTCTTCTCTTTTAAACAGAAATACCAGCAGCATATCTTTTGGGGTTTTCAGGCTCTATTAATAAAAATTCCAGCCTACTAATTCCTTTTTGATCTACACTCTTAAGAAAACAACATAATTGGCAATTCTAAAAGTTCAAAGTATTTTAAAAGAGAACAAAAATACGCGAACAGTCTTTTAAATGCTGCAAATGACAACTTTAATTATAAAGTTATTTGCTTCTTCATATTTTAGCTTTTTTACCAATTCAAAATATAGTAGATTTATTCCAGCGGTATATTAATAGCTTTAGTAAATAAAAACACCGTAGTGAGCTTTAACATGCAACATCAGTAAGCTTTGAATGCTCTGTGCTCTCTCCTTTTGTCAGAGCAGTGCTGCCATTCAAGCCATTCAAACAGACTTTAATACAGTATCTCATCAGATACTTCCCGTAATATACACAGTTTGAAACAAAAGAAAAAGGTGTGAAAACATGAGACTATGCTGAAAGATTATCTCTTGTAAAGACTTCTGCATTGATTAGTATGCTTCTTTCTGAAATAGGCGGGAATATAATCTTTGCAGGAAGGATAAATGCAGTCACTGAAATTCATGTCCCACTGAATTTAGCGGGGGTTTATCCCAGCTGCACAGGGAACAGTTGCACAGAATGAAGATTTCTTATTTCCAGTCACTGACAGTATTATCATCCTGAACTAGCGAAGGACCTCTACTACTACAAAGATTTCATTTCTTTCTAGTATAATTAGAATTTTCACTCACTATTGACCCTTTTTCTCTGATACCTTTAGCTTCCTTTATCCACTACCTGAATTCCTAGACCTCAGATGTCTGTTCACTGCTTGTTCAGGATTATTTTTATTATTTAAACTATTGCTGTGATGCTTGTGCATTTTGTAAGCACACAAAGCTTTTTTATGTGCAGAACTGAGATTTTTAGAAAACACTATAAACAGCTCTTAATTCATTTAACATGGGTACTCTTTTGGCATGTATTTAGCATTTTCTGATTGGACTGGCACATGCAAGGAATTCAAACACCTCATATAATTCAAAGAAATATGATGTCTKCAGTTACCTTCAGCAAATACCCTTTGATTTCTCCAAGCAGCAATATCTGTTTTGCTTGCTGCAAAAAACTGCTCTCCATCTCTATTGGCCTTTAATTACCTTCCCTCCTTCTTTATCTTTTTACTGATTTACATCTTGTCTCAGCCTTTCCACTATTCTGTGAGGAATCCTTGCAGGCTTGGCAGTCCCTAGCTAGCATTTTTTTCCTACTTATCCTTCTATAAATGTTTCAGCACCTTTTCTGCATTCCCTGCTGAAAGGGAAGGAAGAGTGTTATTTTTCTCCCTTCCTGCTGTTCCCACAGACCCTAGATTTGATTTAAAAGAAAAATCAACATTGATGGTTCTAAGAGATCCTATGGTATTATTTTTAATAGTCCCTGAAAGTGATTTGGTCCTGTTTTTTCTAGAAAGAAAACRTATATATATATATAGTTACTTTGACTAGTAACTGTTTAAATCCTTCCCAGGACTACATTAATGTGCAGTGGCAGATTGGCCCCCAGGAATATCTGGAATGATAGTGGCCCAGCCTTAGAAATAAATGAGTACCAGGTCCAAAAATGGGTAGTCAGATACACTGTAGGAACTGACTGCTTTTGGACAGGATTACTCTGCTGAGCTGTCCTGCTGCCACAGAAGCTGGCACCAGTTTTTATGTGCAGAGGAGGAACATACAGGACTCCTCCAAAAATTAGCAGAAATACCGTTCCTGAGGCTAAGGCACAGCAGAAGAATATTTAAGTATTTGTAATCTGTTTTCAAGACTTATTTAATGTTGTTTAGAAGAGACAGTTTAAAAGCAGATTAATTTCCCTTTGTAAACAACAAATTTTTTTGAGTGAGAGAATCTGAAAGCTCCAAGGCACCACTCTTAAAGCTTACCAGTATCATCAGAAATGTTACGTTTAACTCTCATCATTTCCACAAGTATTTTTTAAAACGTTCTGTGTTCCTAAAATACCATATTAATCCTCTCCCTTCCAAGCTCAGCAAATATTGGTAAATTTGATGCAAAGTGGTGCAAGAAAGCACGTGGCTTTCTCTGCAAAGTGGTATTCAAGAGCACTAGGGCATCAGGACAAAACTGATTTGTTTGAGAGACCGTCATTCTGCTCCCTTGTTTACCGAACACTAGGGGTTTATAACACTAAAGTTAACTAACTAGAGAGCTTGCAGTACTATTTTTAGCTGTTTTCTGTGAAAATATAGCCTATATGATGACTTTATAAAATCAGTCTTTGTTCAACTCACTGGTTAGTTTTGATCAAATCTGGCACAGAACTGGAGGTCTGAACCTCTTCTTAGATCTTGTGTGGTGGAGAGGGACAAAGTTAGTGCCTACACTGATTCAAAAAAAAACTAGTCAAATTTATCTTTTTATCCTGGATGCGTTTCACTACAGAGATATGATTGATTGTACAGTCGGTGTATGTATCAATCCAACTGCAGCATGTKTCCATGAAAAAAGTAAGGCGGCAAAGGAGAAGTGTGGGAGCAGCTGAAGACATCACGGTGGTGACAGGGAGTGTGGTAATAGGGAAAGTGTGTGCAGCAGGCGTGGGGGCCGTTGAAGGAACTGCCAGGGGGATGCCACGCAAAGGCAGTTGGGGAGCCTGCCTACGTATTGGGGCAGGTGCTGTTGAGCAGATGGGTCACCTGAGAGCTGCAGAAGAATTGGGGAGACAGCACTGGAGGCACCGAGGCTAAAAGCCTGGTGAGGAGGAAGAACCAATTTCCTTAATTCTCTTGTTTGTTAAGGAAATTGATAAAAAGCAATTATTCATTGTGGATTAAAACCTATGGCAGCCAYCTGAGACATATACACAGTGTTTGTTCTAGCACAGCATGGGGCTTACAGAAGGAGGGTTTGCTAATTAGCCCTAAAAGTTGTAGGAAGTTTATAATGCACACTTTTACAGCTAAATTGAATGACTCAAGATACTAGAGTTATTGTATGAGTAAAAAATAGCAGGACCAGGCCATCAGAGCTCTGCCAGTCATCAGATGTCATGAATTCTCTCCATTACAAAGCAAAATTTGTCCTGAAAAAGACAAATAAACAAAAAAATCCTCACAAACCAGCTCTTCTCTCTGTTCAGTGTGCCTTAGTCATTCCTAAACTCACAAAGTCCTGGAACCAAATRGGACACTAGGAAAAACAAACTAACTGAAACTATCGTTTTTTGCCAGAGTCACTGCTCTGCAAACATTCAAAGTGGCTCATGACTAATTGCGAAGCTGTTGCTGTATGCTCAGACAGTTTGTTTGCCTGGATAAAGAGATTTAATTAAGCTACTAAGTAGGAAAATGGTCGAGCCCAGGAGTTGCATTCAKTTCAGATTTTGGGAAGGCAATAACACAAAGTCTGGGGCTGACTGAACTGGTAAGAATTGGATAAACTCCACTGAATTTGTTTTATATCACCAGAAAATCTGGACTCTATAGTTCAGATGCCATTAGTGAACATGACTTGTTTGGCTCTGTCCACACTATAATTAAAAAAAACAATCCACCAAAAAAAAAAAAAAAAAAAGGAAAAGAAAAAGAGAAAGATGCAGGTTCTTCTGCTTCTGTTCACAGTTCACAGTTCTCTAATTCTAATCAACAGGCTCATGCTGTAAAAAACAGAGAATTTCATGACTGGGGAGATAGGAAGGAATTTATTGCCAATGTTCCTCGCACRTTGCCCTAGGTCACCTTAGGAGAACTTAGAAGGAAAATTGTTCCAGCCTGTCACCTGGATGGTATCAAATAAAATTCRATTAAGCAAATATTCTTCAATAGCCAAACCTAGATCATGTGGGTCTGGATATATGTAAAGGGACAGAAGGTGCTGAAGGACTAGTAACCTCTGTAGGTCCTGCTAGCATTCAGGCAAAGTTTTTGGGTGTTTCTGTGCCTTATCTAAGAGATGTGACAGAGATCAAGTCATCCCATTTACCCTCTCCTCTCATCAGGGAAATACTACTTTTTTATTCGATTGGAAGGTCAGGGATAAATCTTCCGTTTTACAGACTTAGTCTTATAGCTAAGATTAGTAAATTTCTTCCAAAATTTGTTCCAGAAAAATAAAGCCAGATTCCTTTTTCAAAAGTAGTAAAACATTAAAATAGTAATGTAATTTAGAAGGAAATAATCAAGTGCATAATATCAAAATATATGAGCTCTAATAGTGTTGGGTTATGTGCATTTTATACTGAACTAGCCACAAAATACAATGTGCTTGTGCAACAGTATATTATGAAAAATATGTTAAGCAAGTAAATTTCGCATGATTTTGTTATTATTTGATTAAAATGCAAACTTATAGAATTAGCCAAGATTTAAGCTATTAGGATTCAAAGAATAGTTCAGAGTCCACCTCCTGCAGGTACTGAGAAAAGACTGAGACTGTGATTGAACACACAAAAATGTCCCATTTCTTCACCAACTTGAGTCCTCAGTGTCTTCTCTGGTTCAGATCTGTCTTCCCTGTAGCATTTATGTGGCCAGCATTGCATTGGATATGCTGGAGTCCAGGAGCTTCCCAAGTTTTTGGTGCCAAGAAGTGAGTATATATGATCAGCAACAATGTCTTGAAAGCACAGTTATAGGTGACTATATATATATATATATRTRTRTRTRTRTRTRTATAYACACACACACACATAGATCAAAACACAGGAAAAAACATATAGGTTGAGCAGAGCTCATCAGCATCCTATTTGTTATCACGTATTCTCCTCTTCTGTTTTCAGTAGTCCAGGGCACCATTGCAGCTGGGGAAGAACAGGTGCAGCGAACAATTATCCTATTTCTGGAGCTAACTGTGGGCTTAAATTAGGAAGACAGCTTACTGGGGTAAAGAAACTCATCTCTGTTGATTCTTAGGCAAGGAACAAAATCTTTTCCTGTGACCCACCATGACTAATTTGTTTATTTATTGAAATTAAAGCACTGGTAGTCAGTGTAATTCTCATATCTAGTACAATGCAAAGGATATATAAAGGCCATACAGAGGGAGATATCAATTTAATCCATTGGGATTCAGATGAATCCTTATAGTGCCATTTTGTCATTTAATTTGTAAAAGATTTATTGCTATCTGTGCTAGAGCTGTAAAAATCCAAAATCCTATTGGCAGGTGTTCAAAAGAGTTTTCCAATGCAAAATAAATAAATAAATACTCAGGCAAAAATATCTTACTTGAAAAAAGTCTAGCTGAGCTCCATCGTTTCAAAAGGCCTGCTCAAAACAAGATGCTTTACCTTTTAATATCTATCTATTCATGCATGCTTGTAGGAAAACTAACAACTAATTGAAATCAAATTTGAAAGTCTACTATTATAATCTATGTGATAAATTCCAACGTTTTGTCTTCACAAGTTGCCATGCAGAGCAAGTTAGAAATAAATCCTTCATTCTTAGATTTTCCATATTTTTCAATAGTTTTTTTTCTTTGAAGTGTCTTTGACTTTTATATATATAGACTTCTAAAAATTCAAGAAGAAAATCTCAATCTAAATCCCTCAAAAAACAAAACAAACTCCCCTGTGCCCATAAAATTGCACATTTAAGGGGAAGGGAGAGATACCTGGACTACAAAGCTGTTTTTGTTCCAGCTATCTCAGCTTTATCTAGTTTACTGTTTGTTCTGTGACCATTTGAAATTCAATTTCAGGTAGTTCTGTATAATATCAGCATAGGCTGCATCATTAACTCTAAGAGGATGTTTTCCATTGGCATCTGCTATTTTCACCAAATGTCAAGGCTTGACATTTGCTATCATTATCTGGTTTTGGTGTATCACTCATACTGAGATTTTGTTTCTTATCTGATATCGATTTCAACTGAGACCAGCTGTGTTGCTAATAAAATCAGCAGGCAAGTATCTGGCATTCAGTTCTTCATGGGTGGAGGAAAAGAAACAACCCAATGTCAAAAAAAGAAAAGAGGTATTTTTCAATTAGGATGCTTGCCTCTGTCCTCATATTATCCTTCTCAGCACTTGTGTTGATGTAGTATTTCTGACTGACTCCCTTGGGGAAATCTCCATGGAAATCCTTGCCTCTCAGATAAAATATTCCTTTTTGCTGTCATCCACTGCTTCCTGGAGAGCAGGGTCATTTTTCAAAGCGGCGTCTGCGCTTTCGGCAAACTCAGTTCCTTTTGCCTCGTTGGTGTGGTAGGTGCCCTTATGCCTGTACATGTATCGRAGCATCACAACCAACAGGCAAATGAGGACAAATACCACTGCAGCAATCACACCTAGAGGAAAGGAACCAGTTTAATGCCTTGTCAGGAGTATCACACTGTGTTTTACAGACAGGAAGCACAACTTGAACTATTCAACAGGTAAAAGTCCATGTGCATAAGATATTCACATGTTGTGAATTTCAGGGTCAGAACAGATTCCTGAAGAAACAGACTGATGAGTTGATGCTGCTAGAACCAAGACTAGGTACAAATACTGCAGAAATGCAGGACAAATTCTTGCAARCTTACTTTCAATTAATGTCTGGATTTGATTGACCTAATTGAAGCTACAAGTTCATTCCAAAATGAGGAGAAATAAGAGGACATAAAATAAAACCTCACATGTTTTTTTGCTGGTAATGTTTACCCAGAGGAGTCTGCAGGTTACSTGATCCTGTCCCACTGAGTACACTCAATTTCAGGAGGAGGAGAAGGCACTGAATATTTCTTAGGAGATTTTCAACAAGTAGCAGGAGCCTACAGCACTGCTCTGTGTTTCCAACCTGCTATAGCATACTGTGCTCTAATTAAGAAAGCTGAATTGTAATGAATGTGGAAGTGACACCTGGGAGGAGGAAGGGATTCTGGGTAGATCTTGTCTGTCTGATGGCCTAAGCTCATAATTAGCAATGTGTCAACTGGATAAAAATTTTTGCAGGTAACCCAAGTGTGCATATGACCAAACTGTGAACGGAAGCACTCCTACTGAAGGAATGTAAAGTCAAGCTCTGGGGAAGGTTGTGCAGCAAAAATTGTGTGTCTACAGTGGAATGTGGAATTAAAGAAAAGACAGCTATCACTGCCAAGTCCACATTTCAGAAATTAAGAGCTGAATCTCTTTTCTCTCAGATCAAATAGTTCATTTAGGAACTCTGAAAATAAAGGAAGTATTTTGAATTTAATTATTCAACTTGTGTGATTTTTTTTACACCTTTTGGATACAACGTGCTTATAAGTTTTCCTCCTTAGCTGTGATTCTGTACAGGTATATGAAATTGAGCCRCCCATATATTCAAATGACTCCAGGAGTTAGGGGTTAAGGCAGTAAACCAAACATTAAAGAAATACACAAAGGAAGCACCAGAAGAGCCAACACTGGGAAAGAGGACATTCCTGGGAAAATCCCATATGTGAAGTGTGAGGCTGCTGTGAAGGTGCAATAGGTAGAAATTCATTTGACTAACTGTAGGCTTTTACCATACAGAAGGCTCCATCAGACTTAGTTGCCTTGGGCTACCTCAATATTCAGTAGACTGGAGAGTGTAATTCCTCTTCTTCCAGAATTGAGTGACTACATGTAGTCATAGGAATTGCTCCCTGGAAATGCTACTGTTCTGCAGTGACAATGAGGGGAATGTGCAGAATATTTTTCTTCTACTCAAGATGTGGGGCAGGAGTGGCTATCTCCAAAGCTTTAGATTTATCAGCATCAGTAAACTAAGTGGGGATGAAATATTGGCATGAAAATGGGGACTTGGGCCCTTGTTAACCATTAGTAGAGTTAATAGAAATTATTACTCTATCTTATAAAATATGCCTGTAATGCTCTCCCACAGATTTTATGGTGCCTGATTCTGGAAAGTGAAGTTACTGCTAGCAGAAATAAAATTACTTGTATAAARAACTTGAGGTTTACAATAATAACATAGCTGTGATGGGTTCTTCATCAATTTTTAGGACCTCAATGGCATCCCTTGACACGAGAGRCTTTAATAGGCTTTAGATGTAGCACAATATTAATAAGCCTAAGGGACTAAGTACAAATCAATTTACCTGCTACKTGTTCGTAGAAAGCTGAAATTAAAGTTACGGGAGATGGGACCTGAGGGAAATATAGCAGAACCTCACCAATTTGCACTAATGATTGGTATACCCCCTTGTGAATGACTGAAATTAGTGCGTTAGCATGGAAATGAACAAACACAATAAAAATAAAAAGACAGTGTTCTCTCCATGAACATAGCTTTGCTCATTTATTCTGACAACTGTATTTAGTTTAAATGCATGAGAGAACTTTAATAGAACATCAGGAAATGCACTGTGGTATATTCTGTAAAAATAAAGAGCCAGCTGGTGTGAACYAGCATGGTTCAAAACAACAAAGTTTTGCATTAGCTGACAATCTTGGCCCAGTGAATGATGAGAAATATAACAGGTTGACTTTGGTGTTGGGCCCTTAGATACTTTACCCTAAAACAGGGAATGGGTACGGGTGGTACTGTTCCCTATATGGTTTATGCTCATTATCTCATCTTGTTATCTTGTCAATAGTTCCCCGCTGGGAGTAGATTTCGCACTGGCCTAATTAACTCTAATTGTGCTGCTCCTGTTGTCTTGTCAGCAAAGTARGAGCTTTGTAGAATGCAACGAATCAACCTGCTCTTTTAATTCTAATGGTGCATCTAAGAGTGGTCTTCTCCTTACCTCCGATAACAGCCACATCTGCTCCAACCGAAGAGCTCTCGATCTCTCCATCTATAAATAGATCAGAATATACAAAAGTTAATTAAAAAAAAAAAGAGTTGGATCATATCTAGCAGCAGTGACTATACTGATGGTGCTGTATTATGTTAACCTCTGCAACTCAGAACTTAAACAATATCTCTTGTTAGCAAAAGACATTTATAAAACATCTCATTAGAACTGGCTGTACTGTAGCAGTTTTCTGTCACCATAACACTGAAAAATAAATAGCTAGCACATTATGCAAACTATCTTGGCCCTCGGGGAAACACCTACTGTTTATTATGAGCACTTACCTGTAACATCTTCCAGTAAATGATTAAATTAAGAGTGTTTGGGTAGTCTGATTATTCTCAGAAAGGTAGTTTTGGGGGAAAAAAATATTGGTGCCCATTTAYATTCCGGTTTATGGCTCTTCAGAGTACTCTGTATTCAGATTTGATGCAAATTAATCTGGCTCCATTGATTTCAATTAGTATTTRTTTCTCTGCAATATCTTTTTTTAATCTTAGTATTTATTTTCTTTTAAACCCACATTTGGAATCAAGACAAGCCTGTTATGTGTGTGATGTAAAACACAGTCCTTGCTTAGAGCAAGTCTGAATTTGCTCCAATAAGTCAAATAACATTCTTCACTGGATTATAACTTCTCAAAAAAGGWAATTTTGCAATCTAAAAGCAAAAGAGAACTACTTGACCAAGACCTTTTAAGAGATACGAAATGGTCTGAAAAGTTACAAGCTGCTGAAAGAGCAATTAGAATAGAAATTACATTCTGATATTAATTATAGCACTTAACAAAAATACCCCGAACAACTGATGAATAGCCAGAGCATTTTAGAGAGAGAGAGGGGAGAAAACTCCCCATATCAGTGAGGATTTTTCTCTTCTTGTTATCTAATCTGATAGACCCTAAGTGAAAGTAAATTTATACAGACCAGTTTTCTCTACTGCTTTCTCTTTAGTTTATAAGGGTATAATTCTGAACTGGTTTCCAACTCTGCATCTAATGCCATTGGCATCAGCCCACTTAATCCTGAATTATGTGGATGTCTGAGAAGGTGATAAACTCTTGAAGTTTTCCATGTGGGGTTTATGACAGGTGACTTTCCACACCTTGTTTATTTTTGCAGTGTTTATATAATTATAAGATCTACTGGTATCCTAAAAAGACAAATAGTTTTATATGAGGTATTTTTTTCTGCTGATAAATATACTGGATAGAAAAATTCTGTGGAAAAGGTAAAATGCTAATTCCAAATCCTCCTATAAATTCTATGGTGCCACTGTGGCTGATACCTGGCTCTTCACCTGCTAAATCAGTAACAGACRATGCAAAGGCAAGAAACTATCAGAAGCTTTCTTGTTACTTGTGGCTGGTCTCTTATATCAAACTTCAATAACCTGAGAAGAGCTGAGATTCAAAGGACCCTCTCTTCCTGATCACGGGAGATACTTTTACTGAAGAGCAGAATTCCTTCCCCTCTCCCCTAGAGATCCTTCCTACATCTTCTTCCAGTTATGTGCTGATGGAAAGATTGAGCACGCCCTGTGCAATTTTAAAAAAACTAATTATGTCTAGGTCCATTCAAAACCCATGTGCCTCAGAAGAGATTAATTCCTTCAAGGTCAAACTGTTCTGTATTTCTTTATGCACCAAATATACACTGCATGCCAAAAAAGAAAGAGCCTATACAGCAATCAAAAACTTAAAGGTGTGAGTTCTAAAGTGCTTCCCTAGCCACACAGCTTGCTTCCAAATATTAATTTCAGATCAAATCATCATCCTTTTAATTATAAGAAGGTATGTGAGTATCTCCCTACTCTTTTCTGTCGCTCCCAGGTGCCCTTCAGATTCAGATAACAAGCAGGTGCTTTATCTCTAGTACTTGCCACAGTAATGCTTTTTGATAGTGGATTACAGTATCATCATTTTGTAGAAAAGTTTAATTTCAATACTATAGTTACTAAGTTTTTGGAAGAGTGATGGCCCAGTCTTGAGCTATCAGGTAGATGGCACTGCCTTGTTAAGTTGATAATGCTCTGCTATTCAGCCCCCAGTTAGCACCGTAATGTGGCATCAGTTACCACAGTTCTCATCTCACTGCAAGCAGGAGAGTCCAACTKCTCCTCTGTGTCCACGTTTTACCATAAAATGGGCCTGTTATCTTTCCAGCTGGTGTAACACTGTTTTTTTTTTTCCTTTTGTTGTCTCCTCTGGAGGCAACTAGGAAGGAACCAGAATTTAGTAGGGAGTCAGAAACTGGAGTTGCACAGCTCTGCTTCTGCTTTACTTCTTGCACACACAAATGTATGTCAAGATCAAGCCCAGTAAATTTGTAGTGTGTTGAGAAACTGGCCTGAAAAGTGACTGAAGCAGCATGCACAGGGAGAAGTACCAGGTGTGCTCTTTTGACAGAACAAACACTGCATAATGGTCCAGGGATCAAGAAGAGGTAGTATCATTGCTCTAAGGATATTCTAACTAATATTTGAAATGATTAAACGTTGGGGCTCTTATAACAGCACTGCACAGCTTTCTGTGCTGTCTGACGTGCTGGCACAACCCCATTCACAGAAACTTTTTGCCCCGTTTTGTGCCTAAACAGGTCCCAGCCCCAAGAGGGAATGCAGTGCTGCAGGCCTGGCCTCTACTCCAGTCCTGGCAAGGAGGAAGAGCACAAGGAAGGCTGCTTTCCAGCTAGCAGTGCTGCTCCTCCCTCTTTCAAGTGGAGCATAGTTGGTGCCTGCAGTGGGGGGATTGGTGGGGCTGAGGAGTGCTGGTGGAGTCATTGGAGGAGAGGGATCTGCTAGGAGAACACGTGCATTTGGGATTAGAGATGGAGAGAGTGGAGAAGCAGAGAGTGCCAGGACAGGGCAGTTACTGCCAGTTCCCACTGCAGCACTCCCCAGATCAGTTAAGAAGCAAGGGTTATAGAAGGGAGAGCCGACCCCCACAGCCTGTCACCCACAGTCCTTGAAATTTCACTTTGTCCAAAAATAACTGTGTGGTACRTGGAATATTGTGATATTTTGAGGCGGGGGGAAGGTATCAGTGTCATTCAAGACTCAAGCAGTGTCACCCTTCATTAAATATGACTGAGGAAAATGTAAGGCATGCACTCATGAAACGAGGCCATCTTCTTGGAACATGGATGAGAGATAACAGCCACCATTCAGACAAGAACATACTTGGTCAATAACCTCAGCATCTAGCATCAGAAGTTCAGCTGAGTCTACATGAGAAATATACTGCATTATTGTAGGATGGAGTCGTACTGGAGGAATTTTTAGTTGAGCAATAGSTGTAAGTTTTGACCCTTTCATACCTTCGTTCTGTTCATCTTAGTGTGCGGAGCACTCAAAGCACTGTGTTTCATTAACTGTTGCACCTGTTTTGGYTGTTTTCTTTGTTTCAAGGACATATTTTTTATTAATGGCAGCTAYATTATCCTGGAAAATTTCCCCTCACTGTTAAACTGGCCCTTGTTCAGAGCCACAGTCTGGTCCTGAATGTGTTTAGGCAGTATTGCTATTTAATGTCATTCATTGCTTACTTGATGCATAGAAGTCAAAAGATTGTGGAAACGTTGTTATTCATAAAATCTCTGGCCATCCAAATGAGTTGGCTAAATCAAGAACAGAACGTACAAATCTAATCACTTGTCATTGAAAATTATGTTTTTAAAAGCTTAATTTAAGGGGGAGGGAAAAAGCACCTTTGTGTCATGACCTGAAATTCATCACATTCCTGTTCTGCCCATTAACTTACAGATAAGGAATTTTGCAATAGAACAACAATTGCTACCTATGTCATTCTCATCCATCAAATAATATAGAGAAGATACCAGACTCTGAAAGACCCAGGAATGTTCCTGATTCTTAAATACTGCAAGCAGATCTCTTGCATAGTTTTTCAAAGGTGAAAAGCCAGGACAACTAGCTTCCATATTAATGTAGCCAGTGGGAATTTTTCCTGCTAAATTTGTCAGTAAATTTTGTTCAACTGTCTGCTCCAGACATGATTTTCTAATAAATCTTGATTTTACTTATTTTGATAGATTTTTAAACTGATCCCATTCAATTTTGACTGAGGAATACTTGTTTGAAGAAGAAAGATCCAGTGAAATGTTTATTTGCAGTTCAGAGATCTTGCTTTGGCATATACTTCCAATGTGAGTTGTGACAGTTTCACTTGTGAATCTTTTAAATTTCAAATATAAACTACTGAAACCCATGAGTCACTCCCACCTGAAAATGTAAATGAAAACTGAAGTTCTGGTATTATTTTATGACTCCAGGAAACAGATTTTATGACTCCAGGAAACATGCCTTTAACAAAAATGCAAAGTATTACAAGAACCTTCATAAAGGTGCAAGACTTATCTGTGACATACTTTWGAAGCATAACCATGTTTAGACATCCAAGTTCATGTACCATTCAACTTAAATGAGGATGAGAACACCCCTACATATCCCCACATGTTCATTTTTGGGATATGTAGGTGGTCTCTCCCCCCTAGCATAGAAAGCACAGATTTATGTTCCTGTTCTTTGTGGAAAATAATAACTCAATTTGCTTCTGAGGCTGCTGTCAGTGAGACAGGATAAATTTATAGAAAGGCTCAAGCTTGACATCCTAATTTTCCAGTCATTGTTTTCACCTGCTAAATAAGCTTCCAGCACAAATCCAGTGCTTGCACCCTTGGTAGTTTTGCAGTCAACAGTATAATTAGAAATGTCAGTACCTACCTGTTTGCTTATTATGGATCTGCCTATGGAAAAGGTACCAAAGGAAAACTGTGTCTTCCAAGGAATCACTATCTGGAACACTTGATGAGGAACACATGAAAATCATCCTACAAGATAGATCTAACCTACTTGTCTGAACTACCAGACCTCTGCTGTGGACTTCCACAAGGAGAAGCTGATGGGATAATATAGACCTTACCTCAAGACTTCTTGGTGTGCCTCTCTCATTTCTTAAGCTAAAGCCCCAAACTAAAGTTGTAAAAGTGTTTATTGATAAGCAGTATCTAATATAGAAATAAAAGAATGGGCTTGCAGCTTATATAGTCATCAATCTCTTGCAGCTGTCAGCAATACTGCTGTTTTGGGGCAGGTGAGTCAAGCTGAGTGAGCATATAGATAACTATGAATGATAAGCAGCTTATACTACACAGTTCGCAAGCCACTCAACACCAGCCAGGCAGTGCTGCTCCTGCTCTTGTCCTTCAGGCGTATCCTGATATGCCTACCTATAAGCTTGCATTTTTCCTTCATAGCAATCTAAGCTAACCCTTACTATGAAGCCCCATTGCTGCGTGCTTGTGGTTATGATCTCGGAAGCCTTGGCTGCTAAATTAAACTCAAGTGTGTCTTTAAGTGCTTTCCTGGGCAACTCATTYTCTGTCTTCATATGCCTGGTCATTGCATAAATTCTTGAAATTCATGGATTATACATCTGCATGATGAGCTGAGCTCTTTAGAACAGTTCTTTCCTTACTAGGGCTTTCCTATGCATGCAAACAAGAAAACACACCGCAAAATTTCATCTTTGATCAGCTCACCTAACTAACTTATGAAAAATAATGCCTCTGGTGGCACTTCTCCAAGTGAGGAACTACCCAGCCTGGGCTGGGTGTCCACCAAYGCTCTCTCTCAAACCACCACAAATACTGACTACAGTATTTGTGCTGCAGCAAGTAGTGTGTAAGCAGTCCTCACGCTGAATGTGCCCTTAGAATGCATCTATTGCATGTTTTCTACCATCTATCCATGGGCCTCTTTGGACAAGGGACATATTCAAACAGAATTACATCCAGTTCATAATTCAGTCAGATATAAATGTAATTCAGACAGGGATTGTACCTCTTTTTATTTGTTTTGCTTTCATACATTCATAGATATGAAAGAGAGTTTTAAGTATAACTTGAAGACCAATTATACACAATTTACTTAGCAATACTTCCAAAGAATTTAGTAGATTATTGTCCATTTTTTTGGCTCTATCAATTGCCCTAAGACAAGATATTTTACAAACCTGGCTTCATTTAATTTTATTTATTTAATAATGTCTTAATTTTAAAGGAAGATCCCTCTTGATRTAAAGGATTTGAGTAGGGTTTCAAAAACATTCATCACTGATCTAATTGCTTACAGTGAAGAGAACAGTAAAGTATTTGACTGAGTTCAGTGCAACATTAGAGATTTCTAAARGCACTGAGAAACATTCAGACTCCTTTAGGAAGTTTATGTAATTTTAAAAAACCCTTATTGTAGTTTTTACATTTTTTAATTTTTTAATATTATATATACACTTTAATAAAATTATATATAATTATAATATTTTACAATTGCTCCTATAATTGTTCTTTTTTCTGCCATCAGAAATTCAGCATTCCTTTTCACTCCAAAAGCAGGTCTTAATGTGTCCCTGTCGCCAACACCAATGCAAGATTTTTCTTACCACATATTTACTATTGAAGGACTAATGAAGTCTCAACATCTCCATTGTTTATGCAACTGTGGTATGTCCTGCTTGCCCTTTGGTTTATGTTTGTGCCTTGCCAACACATCGCATTCATGAGAAAATCATTAATCTATTAACCTTAGCATACTGATTTAATTTACAAGCTATAGTTAGAAATGATTCACTGCGGCTGCTTGTGTAAAAATGAGTTGAACAAACTTAGAAACTTCATGTTAAAAATATGGTAATTGTTCAAGCTGCTCTCTGGCCTGTGGTAGAGTGTCTATTGCATTGAACTGAGGCCTTTCTGGAGTTTTTWAAAAAATATCATTATCTATTTTAATATTTGGCAGTAAGTGGTTGTGCCCCACCAGAGCTAGTATCTCTTATCTTAAAGGGTCATCAACCTGAACCCATCAATCTGACACATTTTGCTGAAAAATCCATCACCATCTCCCATTAGATACTGAAATACATCAAAGTTGCTCTTCCGAAATTAAGGGATAGTTTCTCATCTGTCARTCTGGACAAGAGACAGAATAATTTGGCTTCCATTTATACACCAAATTATCATAATGACAATAATGGTAGGATACAACACCAAACCACATGATTGTTTGGGTAAGTAAATGGACTGTACTCCAAATGTAAGGTAAATCATGTAGGTTAAAAGTATCCACAAAATTAAAATACACTGGGCCCAATCCTCTTGCTATGCTAACTAGCAAGTACTTTGTCTTTAATTCTGAGAAGACAAAATCCTCTTTGATGCAATTAAAATAAAGGTCTATGGAAGACTTTTGATACTTCTGCAATACAATAAGGATAACAAGGCATTATCAAATTAATTTAATTAGATCAGAGCTGCCACATAATTTCAGCAATTCACATTTGATTCTTGTTTATGCTGTCAGAGTCTTACCCCTTTTGGACAATTCTGGAATGTTATAAAACAAATATGACAAAACAAAATTTTCCAACCTTTCAGGGAGAAAAAACATCATCTATATGGCTTCTCTTTCTTTTGTGAAGATGAAATACACTTGGTTCTTCATGAAAATCAGAGATGGAGAGAAATGCTAAAAGTTAGTTTTCCCCAAAATAATGATATACAGCTCCAAGAGGAAGAAAGGGGAAAATGTTCATGAAATTTGGGAAATTATTTTGGGAGAAAACTACTAGGGATTTTTTAAAACTGAACAGATATTCTGCATTTTGAAATAAAAATTTCAACTGGCATAAATTATAAAAGGGAAGACTCTGTTTTAAAGGTTTATATAATCCAGACAAAAACATTTGAGTTAAATCAGACATTTCTGTTTATTCCAAAAAAGAACACCCCCCCCCCATTCTTATTTCAATTTGAACCAAATATTCTTTTTTTTTTTCCACTTGCATTTTACTAGAGGCACACATTAAAGTAATTTAGCTCTTCAGTTTAGGTTGGCTGAATTTCAACCATTGATTCTGACAGCAATTAAACAAAGTGCATCCAGTAAAAACATTAAAATGGCACTCCCTCCTTAGAAATACCACATATACTATAACCTTAAAGYGCCCATACAGCAAAGTACTTGAGATAGAACTAATTCTAGGTGGGCAGGTCCCCTGTGGTCAAACATATTTAATGTGGCACATGTATGTGACTGCATGTCACAGCTATGTACACTAAAACGTGAGCATGTACACTAAAAAATTAACTGAGAAATTCAGATGAGGCTCTCTGCTGCTTACARTACTCGGAAGGATGAGAAGATTTCAGGCCAGGTAGAAGAAGCCCACAGCAGTGGAGAAGTGAAAATAGCTGCCTCCAATGGCAATGGAGCTCCTGCACRAGCTGGCAATGGAGCTTTCAAAAGGATGCTATGGAAAACTTGTCTTTAGAGATGGTCTTTAGGAAGCCAATAAGGTCCACCCAGTGGCTGTCTGGCTGCCAATATATTGTGGTAGGRTTTCCCTGTGTTTTCCTACAAGAAATGCTGCTTGAGGTCTCCAGATCAAACACTGCCTTCTTACCWGCAGATGATGTGTGAGACGTGTGGAACTGGAAGAAGGTCTAATCTCTTTCAAAAAATGCTGCATGTGATAACTTGCTAGTTGCACCCTGTTTTGTCTGCCTGATGATTAAACTCATATCTGAGCAAAGAGAATTCCTCACATTTCCATGGAGATATGTTAATGTAACCAGGTCATCATTTACATCTTTTCCCCACAACTGTCAAAGTTGGCTCACACTCCAAATGTACAACATCTTACTGGGRAAGATAAATTGACCTGTTATTGCTTCATTAAATCAGGAATGACAAACGGGGTATGAATCAATCCAGAAGGTACAGTCCATGATCAGGCAGTCTTCCTGTATATGTCCTTTCTCTTCCTATCTTTTCCCTGATCATCAGAAACAGAGAACTTCTTCTGAAGCCTTTTTAATATGAAGGATTTTGAAAGAAATACTAAATATCCAGAGAATCTGCCACATAATTTCTACCTGACTTTCCTCCAAAGGCAACAGTTTGAAGCTCTTGTCATTTGCTGAGTCAAATCACGCACAAAACAGCCATTTGCTTATTTGTGGATATCAAAGCAATCCACTCAATGGAAGAGTCACTGACTTAATTGATTAACCATGGCAAATGTTGCAAATGAACACAGGTAATCAAAGCAGCTGACCACAGAAATAGAAAAAGACCATCTCACAATCCACAACAGTACTTAACTTGTAAAATTCTTGAGAAACAATCCATGAAAAAGCACACCTCAGTGAACAAAACTTTGCATGTTAGAAACATAAGCATAAAAATTTAAGYCAGAACCTTTCAGCAGAAAGTCAGAGGCCAAGGGCTCTTAGATGACATGCAGTGTATTGATAACTTCTTCTTAAACTCTGTCTAAATGGTTATATGCTCTAACAAGATAATTTACTGCTTAACCACTTGTAATTATTTARCAACATGTTCTTTTAATTTGTATCTAACAGTCTAAAAGCCTGAGTCCCAAATCTCAGGCTTTTAGACCACATCATMAGAAGATAAGATGATCTCTGCATTTCTTAATGTTGCAATGCTTGATTTTGTAATACTAACAACTTYTAAACATGCAGGTTTTAGTTTTTGTTTGAAATACACCCTTTTTTGGATGTGGTGTGATTCAAGACAAACCCTGTTTAAAATTAGTTCCTCTGACTAAGACTGATTGAATTGTTTGTTAATATCTCAAATATTACCATCAAACACRTTTGACAATATTTTTAGGCTGATTTTCAATAGGAAGTTTAGGTGTTCCTGCTGTGTGCCTGACTGTCTATCCTTCCAACCTTTATAAGTTTTGACTCTATTATTCAGCTCCAACTGTGTTTAACGGCAGAACAGGCAAAGATAAGTACTTTGCCTCAATTTTCATGAAAACTGTAGGCTGAAGAGAAAAGGGAGACCAGATTAGTTCAGCAGTGAAGAAAAGGCAGCAAGAACTCAGCAATTATATGTTGTGTTCAGCAGCCAGCAGATTTCCAGTYATCATGTGCTTTCCAGTCATCATGCACATAGATTCAGAGGAGCTGCAGTGACTCACTGTTCTTGCCCAGTGGCGCTGTTGTAGGAGGGAGCCTATGTTTGACCATGGCAGGATAAAGGGGACAAATTTATACTTTGGGGGACAATATAGGGGACAAGTTCAACAAAGACAACWGTAGAGTTCTGCACCTAGGGAGGAATAACCCTATGCACCAGTACAGGCTTGAAGCTGACCTGCTGGAAAGCAACTCTGTGAAGAAGGACCTGGGAGTCCTGGTGGACAACAAGTCAACCATKAGCCAGCAATGTGCCTTGGTAGCCAAGAATACCAATGGTATCACGGGGTGCATTAGGAAGAGTGTTGTTAGAAGATGAGGGAGGTGATTCTGCCCCTCTACTCAGCCGTGGTGARGCCACATCCAGAGTTCTGTGTGCAATTCTGGGGTCCCCAGTACAAGAGAGACGTGGAACTACTRGAGAGTCCAGCGTAAGGCTATGAAAACGATTAGGGGACTGCAGCATCTGCCCTGTGAGGAAAGGCTGCAAGAGCTGGGCCTGTTCAGCCTGGAGAAGAGAAGACAGAGAGGATCTYATCTATGTCTATAAGTATCTTAAGGGAGGACGTCAAGAGGATAAGACCGGACTCTYTTCAGTGGTGCCCTGCGACAGGACAAGAGGCAATGGGCACAAWCTGAAACACAGAAAGTTCCACCTGAATATAAGGAAAAACTTCTTTACTCTGTGAGCGACAGRGCACTGGAACAGGTTGCCCAGAGAGGTTGTGGAGTCTCCTTCTCTGGAGATATTCAAAACCCRCCTGGATGCGAGCCTGTGCAACATGCTCTAGATGACCCTGTTTGAGCAGGGGGGKTGGACTAGGYGATCTCCAGAGGTCCCTTCCAACCTCAACTGTCCTGTGATTCTGTGACAGAGRCATAAGTTCAAATAGTATTTCACTGGTTTTGTTGCAGACAATTTGTTTTAATAAATATTGCCACGCAAGGAAAGAAACACGGCAGTTTTTTTTATTAAAGCTGATAAGTGTCTGTTTATAGTCCTAAGATGAAAAGGTTTGACCCTGTGCTTAAACTATAAGTAATGAAACCTAGAAATTCCCTAGAAGCGAAAGCATGTAGTTATGGATAAGGATATTTTCCTGACAGTTTGAAGAACTTAGTGCCAGGCTGTTCTTCTTAGAAAAGTATAACAACTTTTCTAACATAGACAGGTTTCTGCTTTTTCTCTCTTCCTCAAYAGTGGCATTTTTTTAGTAAAGCAGTCTTAATGGTGATAACTCTTGGAAATAGGAGCTTTCTCTTCTCTGTCCCCTTCCTTATTTGATATGAATTGTACCTAGCTTCACCCAGCTCATATATCGCTGCTTGCCTAAGGCTCCGTCTACTAAGCATTGCAAGTGGAAATTGTCAGCATGTTTAGCATATGCTCTTTCGGGACACAGAGTTCTGTCCCGGAGCACTGATGAGGTTAATATTATTAATGGAGATATGTGTAGTGGAAGCAATCTTCCAAATGTTTTAATATCGAGCATATTAAACAAAGAAAATAAGACATATTGAAACACCTTGGAAACTTGCAAGGCAAATAATAGCTTAGAGTAACAAAGCTTCTCATTTTCCAAGGCTTCTGCAATAAATATATAATTTCTTTTACATATCTTCTCCATTTAAAAATACAAAATAAAGCTTGCTTTATTATCTGAAAAACTTTCACATACCAGTCCAAGCTGYCTGAATTGAGTTGAGCAATTTTAGCAAAACATTTTAACCATCTATCATTCCRCTGAACAATTCTAGTCAGATTGTGCAATAATTGTTAAAGATAAAAAAGTCTTGCTTGTCTCTTATTTTTGGACAGTTGTCTGGCATTATTTGACAAAAAGAGCATATTGACTACATTAACAGAGCTGAACATAAAAATCCTGCATTGATGCCRTAAACTGAATGTTTTTTAGTGAGGTACTTTTATTATTATGAGATTCATTAATAAGTCATTAGGAATGTTACTCTSTCATAATGAAAAGTGAACAGTATCATGTTGCTGGGGAGCTAATAACCAGCTTGGTGAGATGTCTGAGCACTAGAAAGGAAYCTAAGTGATCTGTGCTGCCTCTGCAGATGCTGCAGAGAGGACATTCCTACTCGAAAGAAGATCTATTCAGCTCCATGAAGGTGTAATGGATCTTGGGGGAGAAGGTGGGAATTTCTTTTCCCATTAACCAGATAGCAAACTTAAGACTAGCTTAGATTAAAGGCCTAGGTTTTAGGCGTCTACAATTAAGGAAAATGAACCATAACTGTTGGCATTACTTAACAGTCCTCTTTCAAAGATTGTGCTGAGGACTTGACCTTTCTAAAAGGCAGTCAGAGCCTTTTCACAGAGATAACATTCTGATCAGCAGGACTAGATCTCTCCAGCAGGTGCTAAAATAGTGTTTTACTTCTCTGCATTTGGTCTATGAAGTTGCAGTCATGTTCRTGGAAGCAACCTTATCTTGCCAAAGTTAGATGCTAGCATATTTCTAATTAGGAAAGAAATCTCCTTAGTTTAGTCTCTTAAGAATGAATACTTTCTTTGTTGCTGCTCACACGCGTATTTGCAGGTCCTGTACTCTGAGGTGAATCAGTGGAYACATATGTGCTGCAGCTGAGGAACAATGAACTAACTGTTTAAGACTAGCATCCTTAAGGATTTCTGTCCTTTGTTATTTGGGAATGTTAATCCACCCATGCAACAATAACCGCAGCCTGGATCAGCAGTCCAAGCTCTAAGCATTGTGGCTACTCTAGAGCTCAGCATGTGTGCTGCCAGACAGGAGAGGCTCCATGTGTCTTTCCTTGAATGGTTCTTTGAATCCAGGTATTGACTTTCACACAACTTGCAGGACCACAATCACCTCTGAGGCTTCTGCTTCTCTTTCAAATTTGGTTGACATCAGTCAGTGGATCCAAAAATTATTGATGGAAATTTACAGATGGATGAACATACGATGAAGCAGAAACATAGACACAAGGAATACGTMAGCCTCATTTCATTAGAAAAATGATGTGAAAACAAAAGGAGCAGTGGAAATACTTAAATAATATTCATGTTTTGGTCACCAATTGAAAATGACAGTTTTTGGGACCATTTCAAAACACGTAGACCATGTCTTTAGTGGTTTAAACAGCAAAACAAAAGCCAAAAGGACATTGTTGAGATTTGTTTGCTCCTTTTTGGTCAAAAATGCTACATTTTAATAGTTTGGACTATATTTTAAACCTTTAAATCCAGATTCAGCTTGGACAGCCCTGGCAATTTCAATGGAGGATTAATTTGTGTCATTAAGCAAAGAAATATGGTCTAGTACTTTTCAATAGCAATAAGCGYTTGCTCAGTCACTTCTCTGATCAGTTGTTTTTGGCTTACTGTATTTAAAGCCTTYAGGCTGCTTATTTCCTAAATGCATGAAACATACATGCAGGAAAGCTGACAGCGAATTCTTGTGATTTGACCTAGCTGCCACATTACAGCTGAAAAGGGAAGTCTTGTTCCCTTTTCCACTTAAGGAAGTGGCAGGAWGCCCTTTCCACTCCAAAGGAAGCCCCTTTCCACTCAAGCTGATCCAGTAGAAAACTAATCCTCCAAAAAACAAGGGGGCATATTTATTTATTGGCAGGCTGATCTAAGTCACCGTATGGTTTCACTAGTTGATCTGTTAACAGGGAGGGTGCTGGCAAGGTGCAGAAATGCTCTTTTGGGGAGGGAAGAAGTACATTATTAATCTGCACCTGGAATAAACAGGTCTCCACAAAGAGAAATAGAAGGGAGAAAACATCTGGACCTCACTAGGTCTCTCTGAACGGAATAGAAAACTTCAGCTTTTCATATCCAAGTGGCTCCTCTGAAATACAGAAGCTCCAGAAGGCCAGGGCAAAAGTTGAGAGCATGGTATTCTCTTCAYAAGCATATACATTGCAATGCACTAAGAAGTAAGGGCTCTCAGCTGTCGAACAGGGATCCTAGGGCTGTTACTCTGCACCTCCCTCCCTGCCTGGAGGAATGTTGCTATTCTATAGCTGAATCAGCTGTAACCATGCTCTGCAGCTGGATAGCTACAGTAATCATTGCTGACCCATTTATACTAATATCAAAACAGAGCACCATTCCAACAGACAAAGTGAAATACCAAGTGGTATACATGCAAGGTGGGGTTTGGAAAAGCACTCTTTGTTAAGCTACTTCTCTTCCCTTTGAAGTCAGTGGYAAATCTCTCATGCATTCCAAGTGCACAGTTGGGCCAGTGGTGAAAGCTTTTAAATTCCTGCTTCTCCATTTATTAGAAACAGGACAGAATCAAGGATTCATTGTCAAGATCACCAGATACAGCCTCTGTTTGCCCTCTGTGTCTTACYACTTCTCAGATTAATTCACCCGTTGATGCTGCCTAGCAGGACTGCAAAAATCTGTCTTCTCAAACAATCATGAAAGAGCTTGCATATTTCTCAAAGCTCTTTCATAACATTCCCAAACTATTTACCATCGCCTGCAAAGAAGTCTGCTTTGGAACAGTATCATGAGGTCAAGTTATCCCACTGAAACACCTATTAATAAAAAGAGAACACACACACACACATATGCGCACACGCACACACACACACACACAAAAACATCAAATCAACAGCACCAGCATAGCCCTGGAAAATATGAAGTCATAAGCAGAGTTCAGCCAGAGCAGACTCCAGTGAAACCTTGTTTAAGAGCCAAGTTCCACCCTGAGATATGTGTGAACTACAGTTTATTYGAGAGAGTTGTGCTGCACTTCATGTTAGGGCAAGGTTCGCACACAAGTATATATCTGTTTCAAGTCAAAGAGGAGGAAAGCCCACATCCCTTTTACATTTTTTGGTTCCCTCTGCATAGAAAGAACAGAAACCTGAAGGAATTGGATAAAACAGCCCTTCACAGGGCTTCTCTGTCAACTTTAATTCCCTCCTCCATCAGACCTGAATGCCTGTGTTTTGAATCCACTAAAGTACTTTTGTGATATTCAGTAGCTTTTCCCCATCCCCCAACACCACCCCATGAGAGTTAAGCATACAGACAGAAACTAATAAGGTTTGTCTTTCTAGTTTCTTTGCTCTTGGGAGTCCCTTATTGAGAGAGTTAGCAAGAACTGGGGATATGTGCATGCTTTGCAAAGCAAGAGACATGCAGTAGTCTGGCATTACTGCCCTGAAGCCTTCCACTAAACATTTTTTTGTGACAGCTAGGAGCTCCACTGAATGACAAGGGAAGAAGGAGTGGCAGAGACTTTCCCCATTCTTCTCACTCCCAAGCATTCCCAGACAGAGGCTAGGCATGACGGCAACCCTTGCGCTGTGCTGAACTGCATGGATTGCTTCAGGCAACAGCCTTATACTTTGCTGGGGCTGGCTCCTGCTGCATAGCTGGCTGTTACAGTGGATGAGTGGATAAAGCAATGGCCACATTTCTGTACGGCTCCCGGAGGCACTGTGGTTACCTGAGGGAACAAGGTAGAGGGATGTCTTGCTCCATGACACAAGTTCCTTGTCACAAGCTGTGCCTTTAGCAATACTTCACTCCCAACGCTGAATTCTTTCAAATTTAAGTTAAAAAAATCACTCAAGAGGAGAGCAGAGTGGGGAGTAAGGCTCAGTCCTGCCAAGTATTGAGTCTGGATGTGAGCAGGAGCTTAAGATTTATCATACAAAGAATTCTGGTAAATGCAAAAGGCCTTTATGTCTGAAAAGGGGGTCCCCTTAAGGACTAACTACTACTAAAATACTAACTCCGGCTCAAGTAGTTCCTGTGCCTCAGATCCCCAGACGCTCACCCTGTTTCTCTTCTCCCTTAGTCATCTGCTTCTAGTTCTAATGTGGAAGATGTACCTATAGCTCCATGCTTGTGTTCTAACACTACTTTCATGGGTAGAGCTGAACAAGTATTTAAGTCCTGGTCAGGTAAGAATGTCCAGGAACATTAGGATCAAACCTGTCTTGGAGAGCATTTTCCACAGATATTGTAGCAGACTTGAAGGAATGGCACTRTCCCTGGGAAAGACAGTCTCTTTTCCTCAGTGCTGATGTGACCAACAGCCAGTTGGTGGGAGCCAAGAGAAATACAGGTGCAGGTTTGGTAATGCCACAGTATGGCTTGAGGGGCAASGCTAGTGAAACAAAGGAGCAGGACAGGAAAAATAGGTGTCAAATCACATTATGTAGAAGACAGATTGGAAACAACCCAGTAAGGATGTGGAATGTGAAAGAGGCAATTCTTTTCCTTGATTTCCTGAGGTTTGCCGTGAGGCAGGGTACAGGCTAAGTAAYCTATGTTTTCTCCCCTTGTTACCTTAAGATTCCGTCTCTCACAGGCAGCAGGCCCTAAAAAGAGGTGATCCAGCAAGACCTTTGAGGGCTGTGTGATGTTGTATCAAGGACAAAGTCACTGGCTCTTTTAAAAGGCATCTCCACAGCCCAGACAGACCAAGGCCACCCTGCTTACATACAGATGATGTACATAAGCTGCCCTCTCTGCCTTTCACTGTGAAACCTTTGGAGAGCTGTATCCATCCTGATTCCTTTGAGGTATTCTGCTTGGTACTGGGAAGAGACCTCAGACACAGTCAAGTGGAGCACCTAGGCAAGGGGCTTTGAGGGGAACTGGACATGACAGAGAGATGGGGACATCCAGTCAGGGGTGAGRGAATATGCAGGCAGCCTTCCCTCTCATCCCTGTTCTGCAAGGCACCTTGGCATGTATAATCACCTGTGATTGCAGAGCTATTATGTACCATGGCAGCTATTACAGCCTTGAGGCCTTCTACACCTCTTATTAGAGGAATTCATCAAAAGCCTTTCCTTCAACAGCARTGGGATGCATACTATGGGTGCTCAGAGAGATGATGCAACCTTGGCCACAGCTGGAGTGCCATGAGACAAATTTTGCATGCCTCTCTRTATGTCTCCCCAAAATAATTGTGTTCTGTGGAGGAAGAGATGTGTATGTCCTCTTAAAAGTATAGATGCTTGTACCCTCAGGCACTAAGCTGTTAACTTAATATGCCAAATAGTGGTAAACAAAATAAATTGCTAAGCTGGACACCACCTCCTCAGCAGACTTCCATCGGCCACCCATAAGCCCTGATCCTGCCTGCTGCTGCTGAGGCAAGAGGGCAASAGCGTAAGCTCACATCTCTTAGGATTCAAGAGCATCTTCTCAGGTGTGAGCTGTAAAGGAWTTCACTTGGGTGGAAAATAGCATGTGTTAGATCTGCTGTCACTTCTGCCAGAATGCCCTCTGCTTTGGAAGATCTAGATTAGAATTTATTATAATAAATCTGTGCTGAGGTRCACTTCTTAAAAATCAAGTGGGTTGAGTGTGAGATGCAGTGCTTACTGAAGCGACTCAGCACTTGGGAAATATATTCCTCTAAACCTCAAGGAGTTATACATCCAKGCTGATGCTTCCACAGCTGTCTGTGTAATATGGGAACTTATTTTTCCAGTCAAACATGTGAAAAGACACTCAAARCTCTGCAGCAGCTTTAAGCAACTTATCACTGATGCACAGGCTCCTGATCCAAAGTCCACTGACATTACACCTAGACTGGTGCCTCTTGTGGTRTCTGAATTTCTTATGTGGGTGGCTGATGCCTTGCTCACCCTGTCAGGCTTACACTACTCACCACATCTGAGGTTGGGAATATTTCTCATCCCATCTCCCTACTTTCCTCCATGTCTCAGTAGCAGGRTCTATTTGAATTTATGCTAGTCTTTAGAATCAGTTATAGTCTTTTTTCTATGATCATGTGATCATTTTTRTGAAAGAAATTGCCTTGCTGTTGCAGGGCATGGGCATATTACTAACAGTCTAGATCTCTCTTCCTTTCTTCCAGTGGCACTCAGTTGCTTCTGCTRCTTTTGTTTTCTTGTGCTAAAAGTGTTGGATGTAGGAAAGGCAAAGAGAGAAGGGAGGCCAGTGCATTGTGAACAGCAGCACTTCTAGCAAATGGACACTTGCTCSCAGCTTGTGAAGACAAAACCTGAGCTAGGTCCTTTGGCTACTGTTAATGATGCACCCATGACAATGTAGTTTCGTGTCCTGCTCACCCAGTAATCATCTTCAAAGCAGACAAATGGGGTGAGAAAAGATGTCACAGCTGTGGAGTCTCAGCCTCTGCTGAACCTGGGAGTTTCTCCTTTCTCATTTCATTGCTACAGTTTTTTATCCCCTAAGGTCTAATGGCCTTGAAGGGCATCCCTGAATATGATTGATATGATTGCCTCCTCTTCATGCTTTGCCATTCCAGTTCCCAAAGATTGTGTCTTATAAGGAAAATATGCCCCCTTCTCTGTAATGAATAACAGATGTAATTTTAACAACAGGACATGTACTCTTCCCTCCCAGTCATTGCTGAATTTTCGTATCTGACAAAAATAGGTGCCCAGTCCTTCAAAAGGCAATAGCTTGCATTACCCTCTATGTGCCTCTACAATTGGTCACCTCCAGCAGCTGCTGGACTTTGCAAGATCCCARGGCTCAGCTGCACGACATTTAAAAAGAAGGGAGATCTACTCCGTGGTTCAGTGCACAGATTACTTAAAAATGGCACAGTGGAAGCAGGAATGTGGAATTCATGCTGCCATCTGCTTTGCTACCGGCCTCTGGAGAAAATAGGACACAGGATACACTTCCTGCCTAGGGAGCACTCTTAACAACCCAGGAGAGAAGGCATGACCTTTTCCTTAAAGGAAATRTAAGTCATGAAGAGGAGCAGGGGGAAAATGTCCACTGCCTTAGGCTGCATTTTATCTTAAAAGCAGTGTCATGCAGTGGTACTTCCTCTCGATTTCTCACCCAGTGTTTAAAGCTGTTGTTTACTTTTTTAGGAAAGACACTTTTAAAACAGACAGCTTCATCTATCTCTATCACCCTATTCTTGCTCCAATCAGTCATGAACCTTCTGATACAAGTCAGATGTTACTGAAATGAAAGGTTTCATTCATCCCAAGTGAAAGTAATCAGTAGAGGTAACCCAAGAGGAGAAGGGCTTGGGTCACACTGTTTCCAGCTCACAAACAGTTATGTCCTCACGATGCAGAGATTAAGCATCTCACAAAGAGTGTAGGAGGAAGAAGAAGAGTCTTTGTCTGAGATTCACAGATTTTAATGGATTCCAGAAGGGGAAGTCTTTTACCGAGAAGTGATAGCAAAGTTCAGGAGAAATGCAAAAGCATTTATCTCCATAGTCACATTCTTGCCTATTGAAGGCAGGASGGGTGATTTACTCCTCCTTGGTACAAGGAGTTCCTTATGGATCATTAATCCACACRGCAAATAAGCTCAGGAGCCACAGATATCTTTTCTTAATGAGCAAGCACCTTGAATATACTGGAAATATTCTTCTTTGGGAACATACAGAATCAGTTTATCTTTGCTCCYCTCCTTCCTCCTTCCCCCTTGCCTTCAATGCTGGCTCCCATAAGAGCTCTGGTTAGCACTGATAAGTCATTCTACCTTCATTAAGATCTGTGCTGGTAGAAAATGAGCCTGCCTCAAGATAAATCAAGGCATTCAGAGTAGACTAATATTAAAAAGTGAAGATTTGCAATCAGCAAATTCTGATCCAAAGTCTGATGAAATCAATACAAGTAATCTCACATTCTAGTGTACAATTATCTCAATGCCATTGGTTTTGGCAATGCAATGATAACTTRTGAGTAAGGTTGTGAGAATCTCTGCACAAACCTGAAGGAGATAGAAATAGACAAATATTTATTTATATGCCAGATTCTCCTGTGATGAAGCTGTATGTTTACAGCAACATGCACTAAAAGTTRTGGTAGGAAAAAGAGTACATGTGGTGGACACCTCTTGTTATTATCTTCTCATTTCTTGACAGGTAAGAAAAAGAAAAATGGGTCATCCTGTTTTTTATATATGCAYTGGTCAAAATGGGACTTCTGAAATATCATGAAGAACTCGTACTCAGAAACAAAAATGCCTACTATTTTGCTGTTCTACTTTCCTACAAATTTCTTGTCTCCTTTAGACTTTCAGAAACCACCTAAGAATAGTTCCACAATGCGTCAGTTGCTAAGAGGAACCTTAAGGTCTGGTTATCTCCATTAACTATATGCAGACAGTTACAAAACACCACTAGTCTATAATGGATGGCATTTCATATTCCATTTTGGCAAAACATACTTGCAAAAATTGTAAGGCAGCAGAGAGTTACGTTGCTGTATTCACATCTCCCAAGAACTTCTCATYTATGCCCAGGTTTACTAGGTTGCACATAAACCTGGTAAAGCCACATCCTCATTGCTGAAAATGACTTACAAGATAGGAAATGGGGCTTAGAAAAAAATCTGAAGCTAAGTCGCTTCCTTGGGTTTTATGATCCCTTATGTGAGTGTGTGCATGTGTGCACAGCATCCCTTATTTTTGCTCTTTGTCACATATTGTGTCACAGAGTTAGGTTTTGCCAAGTTGAAAATGTGAAGATTAGAACAATCATGTTAACTTGTATTACCACCTGCTACTTCATTTCTTCCATGGTACTTTAATGTTCAGACAAGCGTTTTTGAAACATGCTACCTTTAATACACTTAAAAACTCTGCTGGATATCCAGTTTGCTTTGATCTCCACAGTTTAGAGACTATCTCAGAGAATACAAATGACTATGTTTAGGGGAAAAACATTTTCAAGGAGAAAACCTAAAATGCTTCCAGCTCAATATGCTTTGCCAGATGATGTCATGCTGAAGGTTGTTTTTACATTTTATCTTTATACTTCAGGAGGCCTCAATCTGTCTAGAATGAGCAACTTGATGAGGTAACTTTTGAAGACAAAAGTGGTCAATGCTGCCTATGATAAGTGCTGAACTGGCAAGCAATTTTTTGGTGATTTTTGTTTAGAGAGGTGATAGAAAGAGAGACGATTTATGTCCTGAGGGATTTACAGAATAATCACAGCAAAACAAAACAGATACATTTCTATAAGGGAGAAGACTGGATTTTATTGACAGAAAATGGGAAGAATGTCAGTGGAAGAATGGTGAGAGTTTGTTATTAATGAGAAGGAAGGAGATGTTCAGTGGAGAGCTTGAAACACAGAAAGACAGAACAAGCCCAAGCTATGAGCAAACCAACTCACTCTCTTATGGGCAAGCCCATCTGTTCCATTTCTCACCACCACAGATCACTGGCTTTGTGGCTATGGATTGGGGTGGGAGATCGGGAGAMTTTTATCTCGTGGTGTGTCTATATCACTGGAAAGACCACTTTCTTAAAGGCTGAAGTAACTTCAATTTCTCCCATTCACTCCACTGTTCTTCATTACTGGGGCATGGATAGGATGGGTAATGGGAGAAAGCAACTCAGTGCTCAGAGCCTATTAAGTGAATATGAAAAGGAATATGAAAAAAAAAAATGACTTCCTCTTTTTCCGAAGCAAAGGGGAATTTGGAAAGTTTCTGAATGGAAGTTTTATTTTTCCTCACTCTGCTCTGCTCAACCTCCTATGCAGGTTTTCCTGTAGAGTTCCTCTGCATCCTCACGGTCACYAACAAGGGCTGAATTACTGCTAGAAACTGGTAGACCAGGCTTGGTTTGTTCTTAGTATAAAAAAGTCCTGATGAGTTCACTGAACGGAAAATTGGCTTTGTGTGCAAGAAAGACTCCGAAAAAGCAAACTCCACTGACGTAATTATGGAAATTCCAGGGAGAYGAACAACAATAAACTCTCCCAATCATGGGATCCAGAATTTAAAAAAAGTGTCCCAGATCATAAATAAAAAATCTTGTGTGATGACAGGAAAGATCTGGAGAGGAGGAGGTGTTGTTTCACAGTAATCTGCAAAGATGAGAGAGCAGAGAGAAACCAATGGAGAACAGAACAAGGATGAAGATGGAAGAGAGGGTAAGAGAGAGGAAACAAGGCTCCAGACTAGAGGTTGACAATGGAAGAATTATGTCTTCCTTGCCTGTAATTACAGCTTCTCTTCCTTCCACTGCCAGGACTTGTGGAATGTCCTTGAAAGAAGAGAGGAAATGACATTTAACAACTGGGACCTACCCTGTATTTCCTTTGATGAGATATGAGAATTTGCTTGCCAGCTGAGAAGGGGACAGGCATGAAGGAATAGGAGCTGCAGAGGATATCTGTGAGCTGATCTGAGCTGACCAGACAACCTGAGAAGGCAGGTGTGTGAAAGAAATAATGATCAGAGATTGGTCCACTCTGTGACAGCATCTTTGCATAAGGGATGTATCAAGGAATTCATGCTCAATGGCCCTTGAATGAGCTGTCTTACAGTTAGAAGAAAAACTGATAGCTAGCAAGCTCTGGTTTTTAAAGTGCCTTAATGCCTCAGGAAATAACATAATGGAAACTCCTGACAATGTTTAGATTTCATTAGAAATTGCCAAATTTCTGAGCCTAATAGATGCTAAGAAAACCTTGAAATGGAATTCAATGATATACACATACAGACCCCAAAAGATAGAAATGAAAGATAAAAATCTCAAATACATAATTTCAAAGCTGCTTCAGTATTTTCAAAAATACTTACTCATGATACCTGAATTCTTGGACAGAATTCTGCATAGAAGGATCCTATAGTAAAAATTTTGTGAAAGCTGTTCCAACATAAATTCATGTTTCCAATATCTCTTTGAGGTGGACATAAAACTACAGAATAAAACTGAACTGATTCTTCAGTGAATATTCCACTTCCAAAGAACAGTAGTTATTTTGTAAAGAAATTCCTTTTATTTTGGCTTGACCATGTTAAAATGATCAGTTTTCCTAGAAAACTCTCCAGGAAGGGGTATTCTGAAGAGATACACCTGTTAAATTCGCCCAGCACAGTGAGGCTCCTGAAGGAACATACTCCTGATTGAAACATCTGGCTGCCTGAGTTTTAAACCTGCATCAGTTCCAACCCCAAGAACAGTACAGAATTGGCCTTTTCTAACCCATGGTTCTGCCCTTTTAAGTAGCTTGGTCCATATGGAACATGTATTTCCTCCTCATTTCTTAAATCATTTTCATTGCTTTTTTCCTGAATCTTTACCTACTGGGACATGTGTCCTATAGTAGTGTCCAAGATGGATTTAGACACTATTGTGATGGCTAAATTAAAAATAGGGAGTGATTGAGTGTATATACCATCCAGAGCTGCCAGGCTCTTGCCCCATATACAGTCAATGGAGAGACACCTGAATCTGGTATCTGCAAGAGAAAGTTTGATGATAGGCCCTTTAGCTGATGTTTTACTGTATCATATAAAAAGGATATTTTGTAATATTTTATAGCTCCTTATATATAGCCCAAGCTATCGTCTCACTTCCTCTCTTGTTACTGAGTTTATGCCTCTGCTAAGCCTTCAAAAACTTGGTCATTTTTTGTGCTATTTTTGAAGTCATGTCTAATATAAAAGGGGAAAGATGAGCTTAGGAATATTTGTCTCTAAACAGAGATGCAGTCAGGGTAACAGAATTCTCCACCAATGGAAATCTGAGAAGTGAAGAAGTATATACACAGTCAGAAGGGGTGTGTGTGTGCATGCATACATGTGTGTATATATGTATCCATATAGATACACTATACACACACACACATATGTTTATTATATGTATAAATAATCAAATCCATTTGCTACATTTGCTRTTACAAAAACTCCCTCAGTTTCCAGACCTAAAACCCCACACATATGTATAACTTGTGTTTGATTYTGCAGTGCTATGAGCTTGTCACACGTGCTCTTCATAATGTGAACTGCCTCATAAAACAAGACATTTTAAACATGCAGTCCCTAGTAAAACAGTCATTTATCACTCATGATGACATGGAGCTGTCTCAGGGTGTGTTCAAATCCCCCCTGCAACCTACAGATTAAAAGCTTAACTCCATTTCAGGGCTTATCTGAAGAAGAAAGAGGTACACCCTGACAAAATAACTGAGTTTTTTTTTCTTTTTTTCCTAAGATAAAAAAAAAAAAAGAGAGAGAGAGAGAGAGGGAGAGAGAAATGAAAAAAATCACTTTAAAACTTAAATGCAGAACAAGTTTAACTCTTTGAGATTTTAAGTGAAGTTTGCTGCTTCACCAGGAAGAACCCTGTGATGAAACATATATCAGAAGAGAAGAGGGTATGAGAAGCTGGTCTCCTCTGCAGATGAGAAGATTATTTAAGAGGAATATCACTTAGCCAGATGTCTCATTGGTGAAACTAAGTGTGCGAGGTGCATCTGCAGTAAAGAGAGCAGCATAGCATAGATCTGGCACTTGATTTCCATGCCAACATTGGAGAGAGAGGAATCTGAAGTGGATTAGATCATGCTGACTCTTGGAGAAACCGAGGATCTTCTTTCAGCTACAAATTATGAGCTTGGTGCCTGTTGTTATTATGTTGCAGTATTGTTACTGAATGTAGTTGAGTTATAGGTTAGAAATAAATTATCCAGCAAAGATGGTTCTTTTTTCTTTTCCCGTTCATAAATTTTTGGCAAACCAAACCTGATTTCTCCAAGTGCCACTTTTATTTACTTGCCAAGTAGTTTTTCAGAACACTTAGCAGTTGGTGGATTTTTCATGAGCTCATTACTGGGGATAACACTGTCAAATTCATTTGACTTAGGAACTTAAGTCTTTCAAAATCGAGTAGAGCACAGTCAGTCTGCTATTCAAATACCTGCCCAGCTAAGGTGCTTATGTATTCTTACTGCTGCAGCATCTGGGCATCTCTCAATTTTTCATGTATTTACTATCACAACTCAAATACGAAGCAAAAAATCTAAAATCTAAATTAAGATTCTACTAGTGCCAAACACTCTACTTAAAAGTTTGCTCATTTTTCTGTGAGAAACAAACAAGCCAGCTGAGCTACATTTTTACATTGCATATATTAAAAAAATAAAGACTGGGAAGCAAAGAGCAATTGTTGCAGTGGATCTGCTGGAATCAATACTAATTCCTACCTCCTGGCTGCTATAAGCAACTTCTCACAGCCAAAAGCTGCCTCTCCAGCTGTGGCCCTGGGAATCAGTCGYTTCTCTCCTACCTGTAATCTGTCGTCTCTATGTAGTCTATTAGCCTTTTGAAGAAAGGTATCTGTACAGCACCTAGCACAATCAGATCCCTATGTTGGCTGGAATTTCTCTATGCTCTAGGAATACTAATCCCTCAGTAACAATAGAGACAGGCACTCCACAGAGCAGACACACAAACAGACTTTCATTAGAGAATGCAGTCCCAAAAGCCTGTTTTTCAAAAGGCTTTGCTGATTGGACTCAGTCATTTGAACAGTGATGGATACACGGCATATTCCACAAGAGCCTAGAAAGAAAGGTGCAGCAGCATCAGCAATGAGATGCAGGCACTGAACAATTCAGTAATACTAATAGGCTTAAGCATGTAACCAGCTATAACCTGAATCTTTAACATCTACTGTCTAAATTGTTYGCTTTTTTTGTGAGGAGCAGTTCCCGGAAATGCTGAGAACAGTGTATTTTTAAAAAAGCAGACTCCTATTTGGACAGACGCTCTGCCCTCTCTCCCCAGCTTAGCAGTTTGCCAAAATTTCTGCTGCTAATTACTGAAAATTCAGGTGCACTGTTAGCCTTTCAATTTGCAAACTTTTACATTCACATCTCAGGCAGTGAGGGTGTCTGGGAGAAGCCCCTGGCATAAAAAGATGAATTTTCCAATTCATATGCACAGTGGTGAGAGACACATATACAAGCAGAGGTATCCATTTACATAAATGCTTGTGAGACATATTTAGAGCATTCTGTGCTAAAAATGAGAGGTTATTAAAATCCACAGAATTCCTCACTTATAAATGCTCACAGATTAACAGTGAAGACCAACTTTTCCATAATTAGCAGCTTCCATTTTTGTTTATTAGTTACCGTCACAGACAAGTGCTTCCATTGATTAAAGGCAGTAAAATCAAATCTCTTTCCAAGGGAGCGAATAACATGGTTAAAAGTCTGTGAGGATCATTTGTGGTTTTTCACAAGCTCTGAGTGAATGGTAGTGGTATCGCTCCAGGAACATGCAAGGGACATGCAATGCGTCATTGTGAATTAAAGATAGGGCTAAGTCTGCTCTCAGAATCAGGCTCTTGGCATTCACAGCTATAAGTCATTTTGCCCTTACGGAGGGCCGCCTTTGCCAAACTCTCAAYTTCTCTGGAAGGGACAGTCCACACGTACTTGGCAGAAGTCCCAGCTGTCATTTCTGCAGGCTGGAGAAGCTGGGCAGTGGGGCRTTGAGACCTGCTGCCCCTGGGCAGAGGCAGTGAGGGGCCTCTGGTCTCCCTCCGCAGCACGGTGCATGGGCTTTGCTCCTGGGCTGCTGCTGAGCCACAGCGGGCAATGCAGAGGGAAACCATGCAGGTCACCAGGCTTACTTTGCTTTGCTGTACTCCTGTCCCTCCTCTTCTCCTTGCAGCTAAGACATGTCCTGAGATTCATTCTGGCCTCTTGTCTTCCTTTTAGTCCAATTCCTCCGCACAGTACAAAACTACATTGCTTCCCTCCCAAACCAGAAGGAAGACTGTATCTGCCACTAGGTGATCGGGAATAGCAGCCTCTAGAAACTACTCTCCTCACCCCTGAATTCCTTTGACAGCTAGCACAGTGAGCATAAGAGGCCCTAAATAAAATGGTTCTAGCAAGCCTCATAAAGATTAATTTCTGTAGGGTGCAGAACACCTTCTCCAAAGGGATGAACACCTTTGACACCCAAAGACGGCTTTGCATAGCTCAGTGCATCCCCAGACKGAATCTTTGCTCTGGTGATGTATATTTGGGTGCATTATTCACCTCACTTGTGCTGTCCCATTGCCTTGGAAATGGATTCTGAAATGACYCAGAAACTAAGGCCACTGCACTCAAAAATAAGAGGGCAAAAATTGCAGTCCAAATACGGCCTGCCAGATTTGCAGAATTCCTCAGATTTTTTAATACTACAGGCAGCTACTACCTGTGCATCCTGACAGACAAGAGTAGAATAACACCAGCWGGAGATGCATTTAAAAGTATCACTCCAGGAAGTTCCCATTCCCACAAGGAGGATAGGTCCATATTGTATCATCATCATCATCATCATAATACAAAGTGAAAATAGAGGGTTATTCACAATATTGTGTTGAATACCAGCCAATGAAACTGAAGCCCAAATTCTATTTTTTGGCTTTGGTAGAAGTCTTCTTAGTCAGGTATTCCATTTTATTCCAGCCACATACAAATGTCCAGGAACAATGAATGACACAATAAATATACTGCACATAGCCTGACACAGGCAGGCTGAATTACTGACTAGCCTGCCTCTGTAGTGAGTATATGGAGAGCCCATTGACTGAGGCAGGATACTTGAGCTGGGCATGGAAACTGCCTGAGGCTGGATGGTGTGGCACCCCTGTAGAGGCAGAATACATTTGCAGGGTTCACAGATGTGAACACATCAGACCTGAAACAGTAATCTTTCTACTCTGCTCTCACTTGGTTTGTCAGGACCATACTGTATTTATAGAATGATTAAAAATCCCTTATCAGCTGTGAGTGAATACAAGAAGATAAGCAAAGAACATGAGCAATTAGGTAACTTAACACTGTTCTGTTTACATCTGTAGGGAGCTGCTCAGTGGTCTCACTCACAGGCACCCAGCAAAGAATTAATATGTTCAATATAAACAAAGGCTTTGCTGACACTTCATGAATTTTCACACCCATTTCAAAGATTTTCACCATGGTTATGAACAAATTCGTCTTCCCAAATACTCTCCTTCTCTGCCAAACATCTGCTGTCCATGCTGTGCAGTGCCTGTCAATACACTGATCTTTCAAATTCTTCTAACTCACCAAAATTACTGGAATTTTACAACAAAAATGAGACTTTTTCCTAAACTCTACCCCCCAAAACCTTAACCATTACAAAACAATGCATTAAACTTGCATTCTGTAGGCATACAGTACTATCAAACTTGCCTTTAATTTAATTTGTTCTTGATCTGTAAATTTGATCTACATGTGATTTAAAAAACAAAGAGATGCAAACTGAAACAAGATATAGAAACATCCTGTCTGAAACAATAAGGGAAATTATGAGGGCAAGCAGAGAATAGATGGTGACTTTATTTCAACCAGAATTCTAGCTAGACTGCAAACCACTTATTTTTACTGGCAATCGTATGATCTTGAAATGGTTCRAGCTCAAAATTCTTGCCTAGATTTTGGAAATTATAAGAAAACCTGACTCAACAGCCATTTTGCATTCTGCACAAAGACAAAAACTACAGTGATATTCTCCCATGAGAAGTAACACTTTAGCTAGATACACCTAGGGCCTTCATTAGGGTTTTCTGACAACCTGAGTCTGTCTGAGAGGTGTAATACACTCAGGACCATTGAACCAGGCCTGAACTCTTCAGCTGGACAAGCCTGTCACTAAAGGATCCAAGCCCGGGTCTGGGCCCTTGCTAATATTGCCCAATGAGCAAAATGTACCCCAATGAGTTGCTACCACCCTCCTGCATACAAATTTTCAGTGGACCAATGGCAGTAACCGACACATCTAAACCCAAACTTGCAGAATCCTGAGCTACTCTAGATATTTCTTTTCTATTAATAATAGAAAACAAGCCTTAATCTGTTAAACTGCTGAATAAAACAAAACAAAACAAGAGATAAAGCTAGCATCTAATCTTTCAGGTTTGTTTGAACTTGCAAAAAAGACCAAAGGGAAAATAGAAATTGCTGGCTAGAATTGCAGAGATCCTGTTCACTGCACCATTTCTGCTGGATCAGCCTACCTCATTCAGAGCTTGAAAAACATYGTCAGTGTCAACATCCATACAGACCAAATATTCTTAGAGCAATCATCGGCTCAAGCTCTGAACCACAGGCAGCTCTCAGCAATCCTGTCTGTACTTTCTGCCTTCATTACTGATACCGTGGTATGATAAACAATTCTGCTATTGGCAGTTTGTTTACTAAAACTACTGTCTTTGAATTAAAACAGRAAAAATTATATACTCAATTCATAAAATAGATATGGAGCCACATCCTGCTATTGCAGCACTGAAAACATAAGAGTTTTTCCATTGACTTTTCTCAGTTTATCAAATCAGAATCCATCGCTTCTCTCCACCCCCTTCACTCCCCCCCTCGCTTTCTATTTAGGACTATACCAAAACGAATGCTACTGTGGCACAGCTAAGTGTTTGTGATCACTTGAACTGCTCAGGCCAAATTCTCTTTTCCCAAATATATTGAAATATGCAGAGTCACGCCAGCAGAGGACTTGCCCTCCTGTACCCTCTCTTGCTAAGAAACTAATTTGCTTGTCCTTAAGCCCACATTTCTAAATTTCCAGGAGCAGAAACGCATTGTGACTTTAAATATAGTCTGTCAGTTTGTGGCTTGTGTCTCATATTACACACAGACAGCTTGAGACTCTAAACACAAGCTGGGCAGCACCATTAATAACTTAGAAAAGAGGCAGTAAGCTTTCGAAATGCTCCATATTTTCATTCCTGAAGGCGAGGGGGGAGGGAAAAAAACATTTAAATGAAACTTTTTCTAACCCAAGATATAGATGGAAATGTTACCAACTTCGCTCTGTTCCAGAGTTTGCACACACTGTTTCAGTTCTGCACACCCGTGTGCACACACACACAAGAGAAAAGAGGAAAACAGTTTCATCACAACTTTTTTCTTTAGGATATGTCTCAATCCTCTTTTTTTCCTCTTTTTCCCCCACTGCACATGAAATGCAATCTTTTGCTTAAGCGACAGACTTGTAAATCCACTCTTACTGTAAGGGGGGGGGGAGGTTAAGGGTACTCACGTGGTAGAGATGTCGTATTGTTTTGGTAACTCATAATTTACGCCTTTGAAAAATGCCTTATTTGTGTTGACAGTCTCTCTTCCCTGCTCAGAACGGACGGCGGGATTGAGCAGAACAGCTGGAAGAGCCCGGGAAAATGCTGCTCTTGTGCAGACTCTCCTTGCCGGGCTCCTGACCCCTTTACAACTGGAAAAGGAAACAGCACATGTGTCATTCTCTTTTGCCTGTGCAGCTCACATGAGCGGGGAGGGGCACTCATTTGCAGATAGCACTAACCGTATTCGAGTTTTGCGAGCTGGGTGTATTCCACCCCTTTGCTTTTTACTAGCCAGCAACTAGTGGAAAGAAAATACTCTTTTCACTCCTAGCCAAATCCAGACGCACCTCTTAGATTCGCCTCCCAAGCCAGGACTCAGGACTGTTGATATTACTTCTTTTCAGTGCAAAACTCAATGCTGAGCAAGTCCCTTCCAAAAATGCCTGTCATCAGCAAAGAACAGATAAGCTGAAAAGCAGTGCTTTCAATTTTCATTGACCAGAAGCATCCGCACGCTCAGTCTAAACGACTCTGTCCTTTAATGGGTGTAAATTGAGAATGACATTTACTGGGTCAGAGCAGTTATGCCAGTGTATAGTGTGAATCTGAACTGCATTTAGGGAAAGGAAGCACTTGTGGCTAAGGCACTGGCTGAGGTGCAGGTAACTCCAGTCCGGGCTCCCTCACAGGCTTCCTGTGGTGTCTCGGGCAAGGCATTTAATCTTTTTTCTATGTCAGCTGGCAATCTGTAGAATAAAGATCATACTTCTTTCCTCCAAGCCTTGGTATTTTTCTTTTTCTTTTAATCTGGAAGCAGGTGTTGTTTATAGGTAGGATATATTTATCTGGAGCTCAGCAGGGGGTAATTTATTCATACTCTCGGGAAAGCTTTCCAGCGCGGACGGGCTCCCGGCTCCSCTCGCACTGCTGTGCGCTGGGCTGCCCACCCAGGCCGGCTGCGGCGGGCACGCGCGGCGGCTTGTTGGGCCTGCCAAAATGCAAGCAGTTTGTAACCAGCACGTCTCGGGGACTATGAAGATTGGGCGAAGTTTTCACTTCCTCATTTTTATTTTTTATTTTTTTTTTTGGGGGGGGGGTCAGGATGAATTAACTGGCTGCTGGTGACAGCAAAAACACCGCAGCTATTGGAATGGAAGCGGAAGAAAAACAGAGTCGTGAAATTYGGGCCAAGGCTCATCCTGTTTTTCAAAGCCGACGCAGGATATTTCTGCGAAATCATCCCAGTGACCTCCCGCAAGAAATCAATGCCGTGGCCTTAGTTCGCAGAATTTATTTATCAGCCGTAGGATGGAGGGAGCGCGGTGCCTTGTTCACCCGCGCGGGATCACCGCTGTGCAGCCAGCGGCGCAGCTCGGCGCGGCCCTCGCTCCGGCTCCGCCACGGCCCCGAGCCCCGGCCTGCCCTGCGCGTGGGAAACCGGCCGGCATCTCGCGGTGGGATCGCCTTCAAGTCCTCCCTGGCTTTGGCGGGGGTCCAGATGGGCGGCGGGGAGAAGACGGCCGCTCCCCGGCCTTTTCCAAACAACCAGCGAAACTTGGCGGTCAGGAGCCCACAGGTACGAGCGCGAAAGCCCCCCCCACACAAATAATTTAGTTACCTCTAAGTATATAAGTGCTCGCACAAAGTATTGCCTCAGGACAAAACTGGTGGTGAGGTCACAGGCGTGCGAATTTTGAGGYGAGGATCGGTTCCTTTGCCTGAAATCCTGCCTCTGGGCAGGCCCGGAGGAGCTGCCTCCTCGCCGAGGCGGGCGGCTGGGTACCTGAGGCCGCTTGGACTAGGCAGCCTCGGTCTTGGGGTTTTTCAGGGGGTTTATCTGGCAAGGGTGCTCTGAACACCCGGAGCACAGCTATACGCAGCCTAAGGTCAGAAAACAAGTCAGTTTATTGAAGAAATGGCTGTTGTGTGAAATGGCTCCTGGCTACTTGCTAGGACACTTAGTGTGGTCACCATCCTTCCTAACCTGAGAAGCCTCAAATCCATGCTTAGGTGRGGCTCTGCCATGCTCAAGAAAATGCTGGGAGTGCCGTCAACAGTCCTCCTGTGAAACTGGGTCACCAGGCAGCAAATGTCCTCTCCTGCAAGACTTACAGAGCTGCAGAGGCTTAGCAAGAGGGAATGGGGTCGTGCAGCCGGCAAGGAGGGCCGCCCTGAGCGCCCCGGCTGTTAAAACTCCCCCCGCTTTGGGGGAGGGTGAGACACCAAGGTTTGTCTTGGCAACATTCAGCATGACAATAATTTGTAATGTTTCTGCACCTGTCTTCTTTGTTCTTCTGTAGGCTGTTTTCCTAGCACTAAAATTAATGGGAATGATATAGCAAGGTTACACAGGAGATTTAATGTTCTGGCAGAACAAAGCACAGACTGCAAAATCCCCTTTAACATCTTGGTGACTTCACTTTTCTTAAGACTTTTCTCCTTGATTTTTCAACAGTCTGGAAACCCCCCAAAATCGGAGAGCCTGGGACCCATTTCACAAKATTTTTGCTTGCTCTCAAGCAGGCCATGAAAGAGGCTCTCGCTGACCTTTCCCACTCATCATTAATGGGAAATATGTGAGGTCTGAAAGAGAAGAGAGCATGTCTAGCTCCACATGGTCCCAAACACTTCCTGAAGAGTCTGAGATGCGGGCAGCAAACAAAGAGCAGCATAGTGCGCTCTGCCTCYCTTTGACCCCTCATCCCACCACCCATAGGGGAGAAGAGGCAGAAACAGAACTGGGAGTGAAAGCAGGGAGGAACAAAAAATGTGATTAATCTTTAATTTCAAGCTTGCACGAACTCTCTCCTAATCTCTAGATACAGCATTTTCTTCTATCAAAAACAAAACAAAAAAGGCCAAATGGTGAAGGCAACAAAAGAGTAACTGAAAGTATTTTTTATCTGTAGCCTGTGGAATTTATACAGGTTCCTACAGATTTGTGGGTTAATGCAGATAAGTTGGGAAGTCTGTGTGTCAGCCTTGTGGCTTTCATCAGCCAATTACTTAGTCTTCTGGGGCCTCCATGTCCCCATTAACCTACAGAAGAAGTATCACTTTCCTGCCCTAGTGAATACTTTTGTATCTGCAACCTTTGAAAACTCAGAGTGCTTTTCTGAGCAAGGAAACCAAATTTTGCTTTTTGTCTCAGTAATGCTTTCAGATGTGACAGTCCTTTCAGGTCCAGAAGTGTTAGCTTAAAAGTGGGACCTTTTTTGCCGCTGATACTGCAACTTATCCTCCTTCTCTTAAGTACAGCTATGTAATGAACTCATAGTCAGGCCCACATGATTGTTCTTTTTGATATCATCTTGCTCCAAGGTAAATGATATTTCACAGTCTCTCAAGCTTGGCAAGCTGATGCTGTTTGCTGCAGCTGTTGTTCCCACAGGAAGGAAGGGTTTAGGTTGCACTTGAAGGAAAATAAATAAATAAGTTGAAGTAAAAAGTCTCTATCCTGGAAGTTTTGCCTGCCAAAAGTAGGAAATAAAACAAGAAATCCTTGTCTTTGCTGGCTTTTCATGAGAAGACATAATGCTAAATCTATAATCTCAGCCTGCAAAAATCACGATTAGATTGAGATAGGCTGAGGGGAAAGTTCCCAGGAATATCTCACTGTCCACCCAGCCCAGCATCTGCTGTCTTCAGAGAGGATGTTTGAATCCACCACATGGACGTTTGAGGAGAAAGAGATGGTGTTTCAGCGTTGTTTCACCTGAGTTGCTGCTCAGGGTGTAACAGTTCTTGAAGTGGTTAAGATGGTTCTTTCCCAGCCATGAGTTCAAGATGTGCTTCATGCCTCTACCACAGGCTGTGCTTATGTGGACCAGTCGTATGTCCCACTCGGTCCATGTGGTGCGGTCCCCAAGGGCTGCTGGTGAGAGTGGTGGTGTCAGCTTTCTCCAGTCCCCTGTTGGCTACACATTTTGGGTGTCTTAAACACCTTGGGCTAGTGAGTGTTGTGCAGCTGGGGTGGTTCCCAAACATCGAAGACTTACTGTAGGTCAAGAARAGCTACAGCTGTGGTGCAGCCAGAGCTACACTGAATAATGAATGAAGGATACTTCATATGAGAGATACATCAGGAAAGCTGTTGGCCAATCTCACGGTAGAACAGTAGTCTATTTATGCCTTACGTGATATTGTAGGGTCTTCCCCTTGACTTCAGCGGTTTTGTTTCCTTTCTGTTTCCAACTCATTTTTGTGCCAGAAGGGTGGAGAGTTTTGGCCATAGACTCCTGATCCCTGTAGTAGGCCAAACTCAGGTCTGATGTAATGTAACAGAGAATGAAACCTCTGTGACCATGCAAAAGGATCGAAGTGGATCTATTTCCCGGTATGGGCTAGGGTGCATGCATAATCCATTTTACGTAGTGCCTAAGCTGTCGGTGATTGTAAGTGCAATTAGACTGTGAAATCCTTGGGGCACAGAACAGGATTTTCCCTTTGCAGTCATAACAGCAACTATTACTGAACAAACTCTTGACCCTCACATAAGGCCAATATGTTAGGATTTACTCTGGAGACAGATGATAGGAAATCAGCTGTCCTTCCTATATTGCATCTCAGGCATACAGAATTCTTTTACCACCCTCTGACTTCTACTTGAACCTTCAGGATTTATTCATATCCTTTGAGCACAGCACACCCACTACTTTGCAATTATTTTGCTGTTAAAGTATTTASTGTTTAGTGCACCTCCACTTATGCTGCAAAACTTATTTGGGGCAAATTCTTTTATAATGTTTGTAAAGCATCTGTTTTTTTGAATAAACTTCCCAGTATAACTACAGTATGTATCCTTCTGAACACATGCCATCACTGTGTAAGACATAGTCAGTAAAAYGGGTATATAAGTAGACTCTGCATTCTGTATAGCACCATGCCTGCCTTTATGTGAACAGCAGTTCATTTAATGACASTATGGAGGGAAAAAGGTAGGGTCATGAGCTCAGTGGACAAAGCATCACAGATTCTTTATGATCATCTGTTATGTCCAAAGATCAGAAAAAGTACCTCAAAGCCACCGAATTCCTGCCTCTATTCCCCTTTAATGCCCAGCACCATGGAAGACCCCATCATCTACTTGTGCTGTATGAACAGGATGTTGGCAGGTTGTTTGATAGTGCCTAGTACAACAGAGCAAATTGGGTAGATGTGGAGGTGGTGCATCATAATATCAACATTTACTGACTTCAGAATATCTGAGAGCAAATTTTGGTACATGGATTTCTCATAACAAAAGTATTGAAAGATAAATAAAATAAAGTTATCATACTGAACTTTAAAGCAAACARAAGGAAGGACTTTCTCACACAATACAGAATTAAACAGTGAAAGTTATTGTTCCTAGAGGTTCTGAATGCCAAAAAGATAAATGAATTCCAAAGACAAATTTATAACAGAAATCTCTATCAGGAGCATTCCTACCTCCTTGGTATGAAGATGCACAGTCTCTGAGAAAAGAGATTAAGGTTCAGTAGCTGGAAGCTTGTACCAGGAGCAGTTTCACTGTAAAATTTTCTGGGCCTTGTAAACTTTATTTAAGTATCTATTACTGGCTCCTGGAAAAGACAAGGTACAGTTTAGTTAGACCTTCAGTTTGACTGAATTCCTTTTTTACACAGTTTGAACTATATTATCAGTATAATAATATCAACAAATTGTTTCTTTCTAGGTCATTGCAAAACTAAAAAATGGCTGAAAGAGTGAAAGTCTGGAGTCATGACACTCATAAAATCTGACATGTTTTGTTACCTAAGTCTTAAATTATACTTTCACTGCTAGTTAAATCCAGTCAGATGGCAGATGATATTTCCTGAAGTATTAGCAGTAAGGCATTTGCAGTCATTTTTAGTTTGCCAGGTAAATTTTTGCCATTTTTTTTTCTTGAGAAAAGGACATGAAATTATGACTTCTTCCTTCTGTAAGTGCAAGAGAAAAAGGCTCTTGCTTCCYTTCCCTTCTCTTGTGTACCTCGTGTGAATTCCACAAGTGGTTATGTCTAAGCAGGACTGCAGGCTGAATTTGCTCAAAGATGATTATCCTACCGAATTAATGCTGTCCTTATAATTTTTGAAAGCACACATTTATTATAATTGTGCTTGAGAGAGTCCTCATTGTAGTGATATTGAAATTCTCTGACTTTAGTGTTGTCATTGGACTGCTTTCCATGGCTTTGGATTAATTATAAAAGCAGCGATACTTCAGTGTCTCAACCTGCTATCTGAGCATAAGGCTGGCATGTGATAAAGACATAGTTACACTGAATGAAAATGCAGCACCATGAGGATGTGTGTGATGACCCCAAGACCCTGTCGCTGAGCACTGCTTCTATCACTGTTTTAAAAATAGCTCCACAGAATTCCTAGAACAAGGGAGGCTTGAATTTTTTCTCATGACTCGTGATTTTAACCGTTTTTGCTTTAGAACAACTTTAAACTTGGATAGCTTTTTTSCTTCATTTTGCTACTTACCTGAGCAATTACGAAAATGTTTGGGTTTGCTTACTTTGGTCAAGTCACTTCCTTTGTAAAGTGATGAAGTAAGTACCTAGGAGATGTATTCAGCAATCCTAATGGAGTTCATTAGAATTGCTCCAATAGCTCAGCACCGTAGTGGGAAGAAAAGGCTTATAAACTATCAGCTCAGATCGGAGTCTTYCTTCTCAGGCTTCCTCAGGCTGCATTTCCCTGTGATCGCTGGCTATAAYGTTTGTGAATCCATAGACTCTCAGAGACCACTTCCAAAGGGGTGAGTGGTCACTCGTATTCATGCAGGCAGAGCATTCTTTTAGGACMACAAACATGAAGTATGGGAGCTCAAAAAGCAATGAACACTTCTATGCTGTATTTTTTATTATTTTTTTATCTTATTCTAAACAAGTACTAAATCAATAGACATAGGATTCTTGGTGCAAATTTAACATTACAGCCATTACAGCACAGAAATACTTTTTCCTGATCTGGTCCTGGTGTATGCTCAGGAAAAAAAACAAATACGTGTTTTCACCATCACCAAGTGAATGCACATGTCTTCCCATCTCATTCATGTGACTAGACTTCCTAACATCCTGCAAACAGTTGATCCCATTGCTTTCAAAAGACTATTCACATGAACAAAATGCAAGCGAATGAGAAAGCAACTGTAAAACCAGAGCTCCAGGAGGATGTTAAATGCCAAAACCAAGAATTAGACATGTGATCCCCACTGCCTTTTATAGGCAAGTGGGTACCTTATTGTCCTTTGAATTTTAAAAGCCCTTTCATCCACCCTGCTCAATTGATTTACTGTAGTTTTGCTCAAATAGTATTCATCTTACTTAAGTGAGATTGTTAAGCCACTGATGATAAATTCGTTCTACAAATTTTGTGTAGGGAGAGAAAAAGAGTTCCCCTAAGTATGTCTGAATGCACTGGATATGACTGTCCTCAGGTCCAACTAAAGGAGTACATAGTTTTAAAACCAGCTAATCTGTTGGTCTTGTGCCTTTTACTTGTGAAAGAGTTAAATATTTTTTTGTATAAAAGTGGGTATAGTTCTGCTGTAATGTGAGTAAAGATTTAGAGTGGTCTATTCTAATAATAAATTGCACACYGATCTTTTTTTACTGCAGCAAAGACAGTTCAGCTGTATCAGATTGGCTCTACTTCAAAATTTTTGATGTTCAGCAGGAGAATATACAGCTGCAAAAACTAAAATAAAGTGAAAAACTCTCAAATTGCACAAGCCAGAACTGCAACAAGCCCAACTGCAACAACCTACCAGACCCAATCACAGCTGATCAGGCTCTGGGAAACACAGTGAATGCTTTTGCTGACCAAATTATGCTCTAACTGAGTTTTATTTTGTTTTTAATTCAGAGTCCAAATGTTTCTCTATATATAATGTCACAGGCTTCCTTGAAACTCATTTAAATGACATGTGTAAGTAAGATTGCAAATTTTAGTGATTGTTTCTGCATCACATTCATATTAAACTCCCACAGATCTATTTTTACTATCTCTACATTCCTATTGGACATGGAAGGCACTAAACTTCAAGGAAAGGAGGGGGAGATGCTGAAAGAGAATATGATGTAGAGATTACTTCTGCTGGTACAGTGAGACTCTGCCAGCTTCCTTTCTTCTTGTGAGTTACAGCAAACTCAACTGATGCATAGATACTTCACTGTAAAATCTGCAATGCTTTATGTAGAAATAACTTTTTTCCTTATTAAATCAAAAAGCTGCCTAGGAAGTTATAAATCAGGTCAATAAACATAACTGCAGGAAAAAATATCTGAATAATCTAAACATATCTTTTCTCTACCAAGAAGATTAATATGAATTTCTACTTGTGAAGTCGAGCTGAAAAATGAGCTGGCTGTGACAGGGAGGGTTTAGGAGTGGAATTAGTTTAGATCAGGATATTTTGGAAAAGATCTTAGTTTAGAAATCTTTTAGATTACTGGGTCCTGTCAGTTTTTTTCAAACACTCAGATGAAAACTAGAGAAATTCTATGTAAACAGAAGAGCTTCATGGCCTGTTTGTCTCTGGAAGTTCAAACCAGTGTTAGGAAAGCAGTTAAGTGTGTCATTATGGCTACCTCGATTTAAGAAAACACAAACACATTTGTGATTTTAAGCACGTACTTAGGTCTCTTTCCAAGTTGAAAGCATGCTTGAGGATTTTACTGATTATTTAATGCTTCGTATAAATATTCAGATATGAACCTTTCCTCAACCATATCACTGAAATTAAATTYCCTGATTATTGTCAGATCCCACAATGAGTGAATCTATTGAAGAATATGTTTTAAATGTACGGAGTTAGTCTCATCTTACGTAAGTTTGGTCACTGACATATTAGCCATGTAGTCTATTCTACTCCTCTGCATTCCCTCTAGCATTAAAGGAGAAGATAGAGATTTCCAGAAGATGATTTGTTCTATAGCTAAAATTAGGTATGATGAACTACATCACATCCAACAGTTTTGTCTCCCTCCAAAGAAAACAGAATTCTTTGCTGAGATAAAGGGTGCTCCTGCATTTCTAGTAATATTTAAATTTTCTATGTGTATTTGATAACTTTTCAAATTCTTCACAGAGGACATCCTTCTTGTACTTCGCAAATACAAATAGAGTTGCTGCCTTTACCATGTAAGAATGCTGATTTGCTTTGGAATGCTGGATAGTCAAATCCTATTTATTAATAGGATTTATTAAGGAATTATATGCACCATGTAGTATGATTAAACACTCTATATTAGGGGGCACTTCAGTATTCCATAGTTCGAAATTTTACCTGCCATTATCTTCAGTTGTTCTTTTTGACTTCAGAGATTGTCAGAAATCTTCTGAAATGTCTTGCCTGTAGTTTAATTGAAGTATTGTTATTGCATATTATACATAATTACTTAAAAATTTAATTACTTGAAGACTATATTAATTACAGCTGAATATATTTTAATTTATTTTATTTCTTTTACTGATTCTTAWTTTTTTTTGACATTAATTTAAATCCTGACCTTTCTCTGAAAACATCTACTGATTTCTAGTCACTGTAAGCCTTGTTAATATTCACATGAGTGAGACTGGTTCCTCTCAGCTCAAATGTGTTCAGAAATTTACTCAGCAATATTTTATTACTATTGCGTTAGTAGAGTATTTAGAATATGACTTTAGATATGCTTTTTGATAGTGAAATGAAGGTATACAAGTTCTAGCCTAAAGACTAGAAATATGTCAAAGGAAGTAGTTAACCTTAACTAAAGTGTAATTGCAAATACTTAATAAGTTATCCCTCTGTTTATCATGTATCAGATATCAGACCATCTTTCAAGCTTAGAACTGGAAAAAAATCCCAGGTAACTGAATTTCACTAGCTAYCATTAAATAATATATATTTTTTTGTAGTATCTTCAAAGCTGCAGGATTTTGCTGTATCTAAAATAATTAATCTTTGGGCTGTGAGATCACACATTTGATATCTGAGAAAATATTGCTGTATACTTTTTGCAGATGTGGAAATAAAGAAGAGAAAAAAAGTGCTCAAAGATAGCTAGGGAATCTGAACACAGTTCCCATGTGAATGATCTAGCTTAGAATATCTCAGTTAAAATTTAAAAAGGAAAAGAAAATGATAGCATCTTGCTGATATCTAATCTCGCTGAATAAAGTACCTGGATATTGTCTATTCATAAATTCATCCTGCTTTGTGCATGCTATAGGGGCTGATGTTTTGTCCTTCTAAGACATTCAGAACCCACAACTCATCCCTGAAAATATAGGAAATATCTCCACCAACTAATATTGTCCTTTTTCTCTCTCATTTTACCCAATACTTCTTTTGCTGCTAGCCCCAGCTCAGTATTACCTGACCTCTTTATCTTCCCATTCAACTTCTCTTMAATCTCTGAGCATCCAGCACAACCATCATGCTGTCACTCTGGCTTAAAAATTGARTGGTTTAACAGCTGCATCCAGTTAGTTGTACCTCATAACGAATGAGCTGTGCATTTATGCGAACAGCTAACCCTGTTGTTATCAATTAATATGTATGTATTGTCCACTAAATTCAATATTAACTTCCAGTGAATTCAATGGACAATATATGCATATTAATTACACACATCTGTTACAAAAATATATATGTATATATATATGTATGTATACGTATATGCACAACTTTGTAGCAGTGTCAGGTCAGTGTCTTTCAAGCTTTGGGAGGTTTGTGGGGAGACTCAGTAATTCTATTCATGGGCTTGTCCTAATAGCAGAGGAAAGAGCAAGTATTTCAAGGAATTCTCTATACTCTGCTAGTGAGCTGATACTGCAAAATTGCATAATTTCCTGGAAGAGAGCTAATAATTATTTGAATTCTGTAGAGGAATAGAAGAACATCTACAGGATGCTGACAGAGAAGGTTGGAGATTTTGAGATTTTTTTTGTTCACTAGGGAAAAACAATTTAAAAGCATCCTGCATTGTAAATATTATATAGAAACATACCGACAGTATTAAGATATGAAGGGCTTTTCTCCAAATATGAGTTGCACTAGTTTAATTTAAATTAGCTAAAAATCTGATGTCATTAAATTTGTGAAAGTAAAAGTGTGCACACAACTTGTCAGACTGAAAATAATATCAGCATAGTCTTCCTGTAAAATTTGTGCAAGCATAATTAGATGTCAGTGCATGACCTCTTAATTCTTTACTGATATCTTTGCCACAGATAGATATTGATAAGCCTTTAGTTTTTAACCTTCCACTCTTCATATTGCTCTTCTATTTGGATTATGGCATAGTGTGATGGTAGACTTCTCTGCTGGACCAGATGATCTCCAGAGGTTTCTTCCAACTCCAACTATTGTGTGATAACTGAGATTACTGACTGCCCACTCCCAGGGTGAAGAAAAGAGCATAAAAACACTCAWTTTTTTGGAGACAGGTGCTCTGACCACTAAATGATTATGCCTTTTCCTTGTTCTTTCACCAGTGGGTGCCTGTTTTCAAAAGAAGATTTGGCAATGTGAATCCAGAGCACTTGCTGTATTGGCTTTGTTTGGGTTCCTGTTTGGACTTTCCCTGTGTCCCCTGTTTGTATTATGAGAGATCAACAGGGGATCCCACGCAGTGTGGAGACAATCTGACCACCCTACAGATGAATGTAGATCGCCTGTTGATAGAGGGAGGCAGAGTATCTCCCTTACGGCATACCAGCTTGCATTTCCTGTCATTTAATTTTCCTCCACTGACTGTACAGGGATTTTTGCCACCTTACTTAGACTGTTTGAATTCCCTGGGAATGCCAGATGACTACTTAAAACTAAATTTGTCCTTTTACTTAAAAAAAAGAAATGTCATTAACTACAGATCTTTGTAAAAGTCTGAGATGAACCCCCAATGGCTGAACTCACTTCTGAGAATTGTGGTGGCTTGAGCTAATTTTGTCAACATTTCAAGACAGCAAACTCCATTGACCTTCCCTCTCTCCAACTATTTTTTTTCGCATTTTCCCATTTCCCCTGAGAAAAGAAGTATGCATGCTGTTTTTTCTATGCCCCGCAAGATAGTGTATCTTCTTTTGCTCTGTGATAAGCATATGAGAAGAGAAATCTGCTGCCTGTGTTTACCTTCGTACAGAGAAAATCTAATGCTTCACAGGATGGGCCCACCAAATCTAAAGTATGGTTTTGGTGATTATTATCTTCTCTACCAGATCCTACACTGCTGTAACTAAAATTCAGTGTTTCTGGCATTGGTCTTCCCTAATGGTGATTGTGGCAAAAACAAAGACTTCACACTGACTAAAACTGAACTTTACGTAACACCACATGTAATTGGTGGGTCATTCTCTGTTACAGATCTTTGTAGCTAAATTACATACCTTGACTGACCTGAAGGACAGCCTCGGAGGATGCTGTGAATCAGAGAAATTCCAACCGTTGATTCAAGAAGCATCATCATGAAGGAATGTTTTCTTTTCCGTTTTGATAATGTAGAATATAGATATCTTCAAATATATTGGGTCTGTGATTCATATAGAGCCGAGGCCTTGCTGAAGAAATACGTGTAGCTTATCAAAAAGAAAATCAAAAGGTACTATGATTATTGCTTGCAAATATTTCCATAGGGAGAGAAAAACAAGTAATAAAAAGGGTTTTGAATCTAGTGGAGTAAAATGTAATGAGAATTAACAACGGTGCATTTAAACAAGAACAGTGCAAATGAGGAGTAAGGCACTATTTAACAATCAAGATTTGCAACAGAGCACTGAGAAAAAGTATGAATTTCCTATTTCTTGAAATCTTCTAACCAAAAGTAGACACCTTGCTGGAAGATTTATGAGTCAAACACGAGTTATTAGTTCAACATCATTCTGTGGCCTGAGTGGCCTCAAAGATATTAATCTATGAATCATCAGATGAAAATCTATGGTGTGTATAGTGCAGAGTATCAAACTACATGATCATGATATCTCTTCTGTCCCTGCAGGCCATGGGCCGATGAAACCATCTGTATTAGCTCATTCCAGAGTTCTGTGTTGTAGCGCTGCTCAGGAAATAGCTGCTGGTCCAATAGTYGCTGTAAAGTACCATTTTGGTTTTGCCTCTATATGTATCTAAGTAGAGTTGAGACTTCAGGTTCACAAGCACAGAGGGTGGGGAGTGTCACAAGATGAGCTATCAAAGTGATGATCTGAAAGCTACTGGCTGACTCCAGAGTGATAAGCTAGCGTATACAAAGAGCATATGAGGAGGTATGGGGCATATATCAGAGACAGCAGCTGGTATTAGAGGTCAAGGACATCTACTGGGAGAAGAAAATAGATTGTAATTGCAGGCAGAGCATCTTAACTCTTCTCTTCCTGCCTACAGAGATTTTTATTTCCCATATTTGTTCAATTCCAATAATTCATTTACAAGATTAGTCCTTTTACTGTATGTTAGTTTGGGGCCTTATGTCCTGAGGTGCAGCCTATTTTCTTTTATCTCCCTGTAAAACTGGGATAAATCTATTGGATTTGTATTTCAGCTCAAAAGAACCGAGTAACCTCATATTTACCACTGACTTAACTGAGAGTGAAATTTGGTGTCTCTAAGAGAGAAGACCAAATTCTCTGCTGATGTAAATTGATAAGAGCTCTGTTGGAAATAGAAGTGATTCCAACCTGGATTTAATAATACTTAAAAACTATCCAGAGAGAGCAATTGAGTAGGAAGATATGTTGCTTTCTACTTTATTCCATGACTTCAGCACAACTACTTTTCTCAGCATGAGCCCAAGTCATCAAAGTTTCTTGCTGTAGAGTCATTCACTACTGGCTTTCTCTAATATCCTACTGTGGATGTTAACGTGATGCCACGAGCTCTCTTGCACCTCCAGTTATGGCTCCTAAACAGATTGGTGTACCCTGGAAATCGTGACACATTTGTCCTTGTGATGTAACCTCTTCTTCCCTGGTGTGACAAAATGTGCTATACCACAAATAACCACCTTATTCTTTCTTTCCCAACATGTTCGCAGAAAGATATGGCATTTCCAGTAAAGCAATGCTGACAAAACATATGGCAAACAAGGTGGTCAAGGGTGGTTTGGTGTATAAAGATGAAAAGTAGGAGGTAATCATATGATCTGGTAAAAAATAACAAGATAACACAGAACAGTAATACTAGTTGTAGTAACAACAGGAATCACAAGAGGAGCAGTGATCAGTAATAAGATTAGATAATATTGCAGTACCGCTCACTGAACAAAGATGTTGCAAGGAAGAACTCCCGAAAAMGGAGTGGGAGAGGAATTCTCACAATCCATTGTTTTGGAAACAGGAAATGGAGAAGCAGAGAAAGACTATGACTTTTTTTCCAGATTAGGGATGGGATAAAGTAATCCAAGCTGCCTCTGAATGAGATGGTCTGTCTGTCTGCCTGTGTCATTCAGAGTGTCAGCAAGCAGAGTAGCTGTGTTAGTACTGTGGTGAGCTCTGCTGAAAAGGAAAGCAGCTGTAGCAAAGCACTGTAATTCCACAGCAGTATTACTTCTGGATATAAAGTTACTACATAAACTAGCTTTGCATGGCACATCCTCAAATGGYGTAGGCATTTTCTATGTCACTGGTGAAAGGTCACCCATGAGGTTCAAACTGATCAGTTCTGAGAGCTGTTTAAGTAGCTACACCACAAATGCAGCTATCCTCTTGCTTAATGTAATCAGAAAGCCAGTTTTGGCTTGGGTTCCCTGGAGCGAAATTTTACAGATGTTCATGAGCTGAACTGACTGCCCGCTATTTCAAATACACCTCAGTARTGAGAAGCTGCGTCACTGGTCCAGCTCCAAGGAGTGCAAAATACACGCATTTTATCTCCTTCCTTTTATTTGTAACCTGTGCTGTTCACACTCTGTGTCTGATCTGTCTTGCAAATCGTTGTCACCTCAAATTTCACTCTTGTCAGAAATGTTTATCTCRTTAGAAGACCTGGACAAGCAGCACAATAAAGTAAAATTATGTTACTACAGTAGCTTGGGTACTGGTGACAATATAAGAAAGTTATAGCAATGAGAACAGCTGGGGAAGTTTTATAGCTCCCCAATGCCTAACATTACAGTAATTATTCAAAAAAAATGTTATTTCTTTTTGATATTTCCCTTTAATGTCCGCTCTTTCTTTGGCATTGGATTCCTCCAAATCCTGTATTAATGTTCCTTCCTTTTATGCTTCGTGAAGTTCTCAAGTTTTCTAATGCTTGGATACTATTTATGAAGGCACTGTTTTGAAAGCTGAGGGCACCTGTTTCTAAATAGATTCACTCAGTCTAGTTTATACAATCTGTAATTCTACTAAGTTTTGAGAAGGAGCTTATATCAAAGCAATGCCATGGTCCAAGAACTGAGCTACAGACTCTGGAACCAAACTGCTTTTAGAGAACCTTTCTAGTGTAGTGCAGGTGCTGTTTTGGCATTAGAATACAAAAGYCTGAGCTATTTATGGAATACCTTCCCTCCATAGGATAAATCCTGAAAACAAATGAGGTAACCAAGTAGACCTGGTGGCAGAGGCCTTGAAAAGAAGATAACTCCATGAGCCAGCAAGCCTTTCAAAAACGACAGACAGGTTTACAGGAGATAGAATAGGTAAGGGAAGACAAGACTCATGGTTTGTCTTCGTCACTCTGACGTGACTGTCTTAGATGCCTAAAGACATGGGCAAATACTAAGAAAACCCTGCAACTCTCATAACATGCTGCACTTTTCCCTTAAGGTATCTGAAAATGGCAATGAAGTGAGCTAGCAGTTTYCTTCCTGAGTCCAAGATGTTTAACCCCCTGAGTTTTTTGAAACCCTTCCCCTTCTCAGAACATAAGCCACCTCTTTCACTAAAACAGCTTCACTCATTGGTCATTGTCTGTTTGTTATTGAGGACTGGCACAATGACACAATGRTTTTGTGTATATATGACACAAAAATATCCAATAGGATGCAGTCACATTATTGCTTATTCACACCCTCACCAGTTCCCTTTGCTCCCTGCCTGCTCTTGTCAAACTTAAATTCTTTTTAAAAGATGTTGCAAGGTTTTTATTTGTATGTTTATTTGTTTGCTGTTTTACTATGTCCTCCTTCTGATATATTGCTATATGCTTTCTGAAACTCTTAAGCTGAAACTCTGGAAATCTATTTGTTCATCATCTGGTCTGACAGCTAGCCAGTACCCTTTGTAATTATCTGCTGTTTTAACTGTTACAACTAATCCTCTTAAGTTTTGGCCGCTTCAGACTGAGGGTCTGATGCAGCATATCCTGACCAAATCCCATCTTTTCCAAACAGCTGCCGTTAATTGTGCTGATCTAGAATTAAGCCTAAGAAAACCATGGATGCATGAGTGACAGGCCCTTTACTATTGGTAGATCCTCATGCTTTCCTTACCAACACTGATTTCTGGGTAGCTGCAATACTTAAGTGATAACTCTTCGGGTTTTCTCTGCAACCTAAACCCTTGRTCCTTTTCCTTGCCTTCATTTATCTCCTTCACTACCTGCCTATGCATAGTGACTTATCAAAGATCCTGCTGAAATCATGTTAAGTCACATCCACTCCCCTACACTTCCWAGTATTTTTTATTATGCCTTCAAAGACATTAATCAAGTTTGTTTGAAATGATGTATTCCTAAAGATCCCTGCCTGATAATTGCCTTCACTTTCCTGGTGACATATCATTTCACTTAAGTTAACAACTCAAAGGTTGTTTCTTAGAGAGAAGTTAGAACGTATGAACTTATAATTAATGTTTTGTCCTCTGTGACCCAGTTTTGAAAGTTGGAATAGTTCTGATATCCTGCAGGGTCAACAGGGCCTTCTGCTGATGTTCAGCACAAAGGGRAAAGGCTTAAATGTTCAATACAGCCTCCAGGTCCCAGGGAATGGTGGCACTTCCAGGGCCTATGCTTATCCAGAGCTGCCCCATTACAATTCCCACTCTCATCAGGTCAGCAAAGAAAGGGAGCAATTGGCTTAATTGAGTTCAATAACCTGGACACAACCTTTGCTTCTGTCTGGTGGCCAAATGGATTATGTCTGCTCTAAGCGCCAGGCTGAGATTCTTTTTTTTTTCAAGTTTGGATATCTGCAATATTAACAGATATATCAATCATTTAGATTTCTTTTATGACCAAGGAAAAGCAATAGGTATTTCCAGGCTATGATTCATCTAATTCAATTGTAAACATCTAATTTAGGATGTGTCAAATTGCAACTGAAAAATTCCTATTTCTGTCTACTCTCTGTAAAGGGAATCTAGACACTTACTTTAGATATGGATGTTAACCCTGAAGACTTTGCAAGTTAGGTGATTGACACATTACAATAAAATSGATTTTACTGGATTAGGTATCTTTGAATAGTCTAGGCTTTGATTCCTTTTATTAATTTAKCAAGGCTAGATTTTTGTTTTGTTTTGTTTTCCCTCAAGTTACTACTCATAATTTGTGCCCATAAAATGTTAATAATAGGCAAGGGGGGCAATCTGGCCTCTTTGGAGAAACATCTTTATACATTCCAGAAGAAGGAAGTGAGTGGGTTCATCATTGGCAAGACAATAGTAGGAAGCTATTTAAAGTCTTTTATAGCAAGACATGCTTTTCCAGGCTCCAGGGAAAATGAGATGATGCTTTGAGCCCTTTGTATCAGCCTGAAGTAAAGTAAAGAGACAGAAGAAATTGGGCCTAACAGGCTTGTGGGCAGGCAYTGCAGAACACTGAAAAGTGGGACCTGGTAGGGTTTCTCCCAATCTTACTCTTCTGTCCTCAGTTGTGAAAGTACTCCACTACTGGAGGGGACTTCCGGAGAGAGCAGATGAAGAAGGGAGGATGATATAATGAAACTGATATGCAGTAGGTACCAAGGTAGTGAAGAAATAGTTATCAGTCATTTAACCTMCAAAGTAAAAAATGTATTGCATGTAATTATGTAAGGTGGTAGCTTGAATATCATTCTTTRTATCTTTTTCATTAATAATTGCCTTAGAAATAATTAAGAAATAATGTTTATTAAAACTGTGGAGTGCAATCTGAGAGGGACTTGAAAGGACATTGGAGGCCAAAATTAGAATTCAAACTAATCCTGGTATGTTGGAGGTATGACTGGAAAAAATCTAGGATGACATGTAAAATAGGAAATATGAGACACCAGAGTGAGAAAGGAAAAATCAGCTGAAYGACAGAGGATAGGGTAGTAGTTCTTCAGACAGTTGGGGAGTTACAACAGATTGCAAGCTGAACAAGTCAAGCCATGGCCATGATGTTGTGGCAAAAGTAAACATACAAGCAGGAGTATCACCTAAAATGTGTAGAAAGCTGTCTGAGCATTGACAAGGCCTCTGTATACAGCTCTCTACAGTGCAGAAAAGAGGTGAAGCAATTGAAGAAAGTTCAGGGAAGAACAAGCAAATAACCCATGTTCGAGAAAACATGACCTGTGATAAAAGGTTGAGAGAAAAGAATGGAGGTTATTCATTTAGCCTAAAGAGAAGATGAGTGGAGAAAAGATAACAAATATGCACATATATATAAAAAGTTGCTATTTTCCATGGCTCTAGTGCCAAGACAAGAGGTAACAGGACTAAAATACAGTTTCAGTCCAAATACAGGGGTACATAGTCACTTGATAATGACAATACTATGTGATATGAGAGCCCACATTACCCCAGCCAATGTTAATGGGGAAGAAAGGGACTCCTTAGTCCCCCTGGAATCTATACTAAATACTTTATTGCTTTGGCCTAATTTGGGYCTGAACTAATGATCATGTTCTATCCTAAGATCTGAATGCTACAAAGAAAAGCTAGTAACAATAGGAAAAATGATAAATTGAGGAGGAAGCCTAAATAATCTTAGATTAAGATAGATTTTTTTTTTCTATGTGAACATTTTTCCATTTGCATACCTGGTTAAAAGAAATCATTTCTCCATGCTGCCAGTCTGAAGGTTAAAAGGAAAATACCTCAGTTCTCGAACYGGTTTAATATCAAAGGAATTAATTAATTCCAATTAATTTGAAATTTCCAGGGTTTGGTGGACTTCAACATTGCAAGGCAGGATAGCATACTGTATCAGATTCCCTGGGAATCTGTTAAATAATAATAATGATTAAAAAAAAGTAATGTTTCTTTTTAACTGCTTGTAGAAAGTAAGTAATTTTACATCCTTGATTTAGGAATGCGTGTTTCTCCTTCTGGACTGTAACGTCTTTAGTTTTTTCTGGGGTTAGAAGGGTGAAACTGGGCTCTCTTTTAGATTGACTCTGCCAAAATGTTCAAAACAAAACAAAAACCTGTCCCTGGGAGGTGAATTAGGTCATATTAACATTTTTTTTTTGAATATTCTCTTCATGTCAGCAACTCTGGATTTGAGATTTGCATTGAGAGCATTTGCAACAAAATGGAATGATAGCAAAAAACTTTGGGAAAAGGCCTGGCTAGCTTAGGCCTTGATATTTAAAAGAACATCAGAATATTTTCCTTCCTTTTCTTCATCTCCAGCTCTCTTCTTTCTGACTCGCTCTATAGCATATTAAACATCTTCCAGATTTTTTATTGCTTTTTTTTGCCCTTTTTCTTTCTTCTAAACTTGAACTCAAAGCCTGAATTTGTGTCTTAGTGAGTCCGGAATACAGGAGCCTGAAATTAAAACAGAATAAAAACAGCAGCTGGTATCATCTCCATGGGAAACAGAATGAGGGGGAGGCTGAAGGTCTGGCGGATGTCCTGGCTGCTCTGCCACTTGAACTAGCTTCCTTCTCTCACACTCCTCTGAGAGGGGCTTTGCAACTGCAGATGCAGAAAGGAGGACTCAGCATCCGCATGGCTCCTTCCGCTTGTTCCTCTGATTTCCAGGAAGCAGCCACTAAGCGACCGGCTAGACAGAGAGCCAAAAATACGCTCAACACTTTGTCGTTGCCTATTATACCTGTTTCCTTTCTTCCTTTTCACCCARTTCCTCCCCTTTCTATTCCTGTCTTCTTATCCTTACCTATAAGAGAGCACTCTCTTCCCATTCCTTCTGGCCTCATYATTTCTCTTTTCAAATTTTTCAGTCTTTCCCAAAGCCTAGATTTTTCTTCACAAGAGAAAACAAAATGTCGAGCATGCTTTTCCCTATCTCTAAGCTAAGTCAACCTCAAAGAGCAGTCTCAGATAAACATGCATTCATCTCCAGCACTCCCAGATGCATCTCGGACATCCTTTCCGTGAGCAAGATAAGACAGTTCTGTGCAAGAGATGAATATCTGTAAGTGGCATTAAGAACAAGAGCTCTGGTCACCAGAAGGGAAAAAGAGATTGCTTAAGCCCTCAGCTTCTGTCGCAAAGGCTGTCCTCTCATGAATCAGAAGTGCTCTGGGAGAAGTATGTCTCTCTGACACTGTATTGTAGCACATGATACGTTTCAGGAGCCAAAAGGGCAAGAATAGAAAGATAAAGTATCCTGTCTTACCTAGGGGACTTCTGGTAACCTGCAATGCACATCTTAACTCTGGGTGGGTAGATGACTCACTGCAAAGGATTGCAAGAGGAGATTTTAGCTTACTTGTCTATGCTGGCTGCGTGAGCACTGCATAAACACAGCACAGGAAGAGCATGCCACACTTGTTACACACTCACAAAACCTGGTCTCAGGGACTATGTTACAGGAAGGAAAACACATTCCAGCAATGGCCTGATCCTGACACCTTCAGACCCTCCTTTGCTTGGGAGCATTTACTATCATAGGTAATCAAGGCAAGAGCCCTCCTGCTCTTCTAATGCTGCTTCCACAAAAGGGCTGAAAATCCCTATTTTGTGACAGAAGGTAGTAGTCATGGCTTAAAGGAGCCAGCAGAGGTGCAGGAAAAGGAAGTCCAGGGAGGAATGTGAGCATAAATGTCTCAATAGGTAACAAAAGGAGAGGTCCTAGGGTCTGAATGCGATTCAGCTGCTTGCAAGTGGTCAAGTAAATTTAATGCTTGTGAAAAATGGCAGAAATCCATACAAAATCTCCAGGTCTCAATCTTGCCTAGAAAGTATGAAGAGAATGTTTTTCTGAGAGCCAAAAGAAGTATATGAGGTGGGTTTTGTGGTGTGATTTGAACAGCAAAATTTCAGCAGTGAATTCGCTTTTCAGAAGGTTCAGACTGTTAACTTTCATGTAAGGCTACCTCTCCTATCACTCGGAGGTCAAATCTTGAGCAATAAAAACTATATTTTTTAAGCTATTTTTATTTCTAAGGATTGTAAGGCAGGATTAGCCAGCTCACAGAAGAATCAGTGAAGTGCAAACTCTTTCATATCTAGTAAATGAGACTGGTCAAGTAGGAATCAAGCGTTGTTAGTGCCTGGCAGCTGATGGCCAGTCTATGTGCAATGATTTCCTTGCTCCAATTGCTCTCTCATGTGAATTAATTTTGGTAGTTTCAGTCAAAAGAAGGAATAAAGGGGTCAAGTTTCCTGAGCTGTGTTGTCTGTGACTCTCTTAGACTTACCTGAGGGACTAGCCCCTAGTCACAATACATTTGTGCTGCTGTTCCCATGATTCCAAAAAGACAGCATATCTTATGGCTCATAATGGTTGCTTTTACTGACGTTGTGCTCTGTCTCCTCTTCTGGATGATTTTGACTTTGTGATTTATTGCCTTATTCTTATTTGTCTATGTTTTGTGCTTGRTAGTGAGCTGATTTCCAGATCCTGTGGCCCCACATTTCTTCAGTAGGAAGAGGAAGGAGGAAACAAGCAGGATCTTTCTGCTCTGGTTGATTCTTCYTAGGAATCAGGTAGTCCTGCATCTCTCATCTCCTCTGAGAGCAAGGTTTGTCTCTGGTTCTGTCCCCCTACCAGGGACACACTTGGTTACTTCACTTTCGTTTTGTTTTGTGTTCTCCTTGTTTCTCAGCGTTTAGTTGAATGCTGAGTTTTGCTTGTGCCTCAGTTCCACTCAGGTGGACCCCTCTAGTTAAAAAGGCTTTCCTTACGCCCAAGCTGGACAACCCAAGCTAGAATTTGTGGCCATTACCCTTTGTTTTACCATCTGCCACTATCAACAAACCTCTTAGCCTCCTCTTTGCTAGATGAATCAAACCCATATCCTTCAATTTCTCTTTGCAAGTCATGTGACATTGACAGTTCTAGTAGCCAAGAGGGTCTTGTTTTTGATACTACTCATAAAGTACAAGAGATCACTTCTGATAGATAGCTTGATGGCTGAAGGCTTTGATTTTGCAGATAAAACTCAGCATGGAAAGTACTGCAGGAAGTTCTCAGAACTTTTCTGCTCTGGACTCTTTGGAACATCAGCTGAGCATGGATGGACTTATTAGTGAGTCAAAGATCTCCAAATTCTCTAAGTAAACAAAGATGCTGCAGCATTTATATTATATGCATGTTGTTCTACATGATATTCAGGTTTTCAGGTGTAAGAAGGAAGGAACTGAACATAAAATTTCTCCTTTAAACTGTGAAGGTCCTGTTGCTTACAATTCATTCATTATGCCATTTAAAGTCAATTTAATTCAACAGCTTAGTTGTGAAACCATTTATTCAGGACAAAATCATAACACAAAGCACCGAGCACAAGGCAACTGAAAGGATCCTCCCACTCTCTCTCTATTAGCAAGGTCATTGGCTTCTCATATATGCCACTGGATTCTTTGTGAACAGTATTCGGGCTCTTGTGGTGGAAAATTGATTTTTTAAAGACTTTTATTAAATTTCGTTGAATTTTTCTGCTTTAGAAATGTCACAAATCAGACCACTTCAAAATGCCGTTTTATATGTTTTTTTTAAACCAAGGTTGAATCTTAGATTCCTTTCTGAATGCATGAATTATGATTTGTTTGGCTTTCCTAACAGATAAGTTTCTTCATTGTTTTCCTCTTTTCCTAAATAACTGGCAACTCATCTTRTGAACTCATTACTGGATCATGTTTTTGTCCATTGAGAAATGAGGGAAATGGGAGAAGGGAAAATAATCTTCCCCAGTAACATCTGACTTCAAATATTTATTTTTCTATGAAGTAAATCATAAAAAGACATGTGATTTTAAAAGAATGCCAAAAAAGTCTTTTAAAAATATCTGCTTTCCATTTTAAACTCTCTAAAACCTGAAGAGTGTCCAAAAAATGTGTAACAGTGTATAGCATTAGTTGAACATATGAAACTAAACAAAGTAAGGTCCTCATCAACAGCAAAGCTGATTTCAGTAAATTCCCTATCCATAGAGTTATGCTATTCTTTCTATTGACATTGTGGATACTCTGAGAGAAATTACTCAATAAATTAATATTTGAAGAAGGGAGAAAAAAAGGCAAGAGAGAGAATTAAACAAGCAAAGAACCTGCATGAGCAAACAAAAAAGTACCATAATGGGAAAACAAAATACGTTATTTATTTGACCAAATTTGGGTTCTTTGTTAGGTTCTATTGGGCTCTTGCTGACTTTACAACTCAAGTGTCACCTTGAGTCATAGAAAGCAGTAGCTCTGCCTCTGGTGACACCTTGGAAGGATGCAGGAGCTTGTGGCTCTGAGGCACACATCAAGCCACCCTGCAGTGTCTGGAGTCACCTGAAAATTTTGTTTCCTCACAGATTTTCTATGAGTCAGTCTTGGGGAAAAGTATGCGATGTTTTGACAAGTATGGTGGCATTCTGGCTGTTACATCACCTTCCACCATTTTGAGCACTCTTTTTCTGAGAATCTGATTCATGTTCTTGTTAATGCTGCTTCTGATCTGAGCACTTCCATTACACAAGGGAGAGCTGGCAGCAGTGCAATGGTTGACAGGTAGGAGTTTCACAAAATAAGAGAATCAGGGCTTTGAACTCCTATTTTCAGGAATAGCCTGCACTTCCTGATGAAGCAAATACGCTTGATCCTGATAACACTTTTCCAACTAGCCTTCCCCCGGTGCTTGTACAGGAGAGAAAAAACAAACACCCAGGGAGTCACCATCTCCTGAAAAATCACTTCGTTGCTAATTAAACTCACAAGTCAAGGGGARACGTTCCAATGGAGCTCTCTTTAGAGTGCATGCTCCAATATCTGATGAGATCGTAGAAGAAATCGAACTGCTATGAGGCAGAAGAAAGGATAAAAAATAGTAATCACCAAGAAAAAACAGCCCCAAAAGCATTTGCAAGGACTCCCAGTGGAAATATTCCAATAGATTTTGAGGGACCTGGATACTTAATATTTATGAAGRCAGGCAAGACCTCCAGATGGAAGCTGCTCTATGAGTAGAAAGCTTTACTGTTAATATTTATTAATCTGAAATTAATTATAGGCGATTTTTGCTCCATCTTTTTCTCAAGTAGACTAATATTAAATCCATGGGATCTGTGATTTCTCAGCTTCCCAGTGCTGCCTGTGATGTAAATTGCACTTCAAAGAAGAATGAAGGGAAACACAGAGGAAAGGTCAGAAAGTCGCAGTGTGAAGAATCAAGAGCTGTTTGCAGAGAACATTCCTGGCAAGCCCTGAACRTTTGGACTACCACTGAGTAATATAAATAACGTTTTCAGACCTGATCCTGTAGCCTCTATGAAGTGTAAAGTCAGAGGGGAAAGATCGTGCTCACAGGAACATCTTCCTAAGATCATGGCTATTTAGGGCATGTTCGTACTGATGGATGTTAATAAACCTCATTTCATGACAGCAGGGATGTATATCACCTTCTTGCCCAGAGCCAAACAAGGATGCTTGAATGGTGCTGGGACTTAGCTAATATAGAGGGCAGTTAAGTGGGCTTTGTGGCTATTTCTATACTGCAGCTCTGCAATCTTGCAGACAAGCTTACCATGGTTCCCTCTATGCCCATGCCAGGATTTCCTTCCAAAGGAATTCAGGGAATGAAAAACATCATTTTTTCTTCATCACATGCGGTCAGGATACAGCCAAGCTGTGCATCCAGCAACCAGGATCACAGTGTAATTGGCAGAGCCTAATGTGTCTTGGTTGCCCTAGCTCAGAGACCTAACCTCAGAGAGGTTGCAGAGCTTAAAAAAATGATGACAGCCTTGTGATCAGAAACGGGAATGAACAGAATGAGAAGTTCTTTCAAAGCCTGTGCAGGCAAGTAAATTTGCCTTTGCACTCAATCAGCTTTGGATCAGGACCTAAACCAGATGCCTATGAGGAATCAATGAAGTTTGCTGTCCATAYTCTCTCTAATTTGAAAGAAATCACCCTGAAGTATGACTTAGGGATGGCTTATTTTTAAATGAAGTTTAACAAAAAACAACAACAACAACAAAAAAAACCAACAGAAACCTTACTCTCATCAAAAAATTGTTCTGTAAATGGCCAACCTCATTTTCAGCCAATGGGTTGACATCCATTTTTTATTCCTTTTGGAGAAAAAGAAACAGAGAACATTGTTAGTTCTTTTTCATCTGTCAGTCACACATCTTATAGTGAAATGTTGGCTCTGGAAAAAATAATTACATGATTATAGTGAAATATAAGCTGATAGATTTTTTCCCCCTTGACATGAATATACTTCCTATTATAGTTCTATGTGCAAATCTTTTGAATAATTACCCTTGCTTTTTCGAGAACTGAGATTCTGGCTTTTTGCAAATACAATTAAAGTATTTTTCCCACAAAAAAGGCAAATAATTTTTTCACTCTAATGAAATAGAAAAATTAAAATAAATCATTCTCAAAGCAAAACAAATAAACAAAAATCTCCTCCCCAGCCCTAGTGCCTCCATGTTGGCATAATTATTAATAGAGAGATGAAAAAGCTACTAGCATTGTATGTCTCTTAATCCAGTTTGCATTTTGTGGTTAGATGTCTAAATAGTATAATGTGAGGTGAAGGGAACTCATTTTTCTCAGACTCTTGGTGGGACATGAGCTGGCTCAAATCCACTATCATATTATGGCATACCGTTAGCATCGTTATTATTATCACACCAAATGGAAGCTAAAACAGTAAACCACGCAGCAAAGAGTACTCCTTGGGCTCCTCTAGTACAGCTAGAGGCTGTTGGTTGATTCAAATGGATTTTTGTGAGATTTCTAGTCTAGTCAAATCAGAACTTTAGTCCATGCTTCATCCTACAGTTCTTTCCAAGTCTTTCGACAATTCGGAAAATGTAATAAGCCAGACTGAGGTTTCTGGTCTCAGCCAATACTGTAGCAGCTTCTGTCTCCTAAAATCGGACTCCATGAGGTTTTTATTCCAATTCTAGTACTGTCCTAAATTTTTGTGTGGTAGGTCTGAAAGGAATGGGCAGAGCTGTATGTGCTATACCCTAKTTAGTCCTCCAGCTGGCACTCGGCTCTTCCCAGGGTAGCAGTGAGCTATGCACACGTTTGAACATGAGCTATGCACACATTTGGATGGGAAATACTAGAATGCAGGAGGACTTACTGTGCGTATGCCTCCAGTTGAGCCTGTGCCTCACCTCCCAGTATAGATGGCCCTTCAGGTGACTGCTCCATCTCCAGCCTGAATGGCATTTAAGTACAGAGCTGCCGAGCTGCCAKGCTGCTCTCATTTCCCTGCTACCCATCAAGACTGTATTTGAAATGGGACTTCCTGGATGTATCTTAACTCTTACGGAGTGTCTAATACTGAATGGTAGCTGTGGTACCATTCTTCTGCTCCCAGTCAGTTTGGCTTTTACTGTACATCTTAAAGATTTCTGTATGAACAAACCTTGAAGCTTTCCTCATTTTGAGAATGTACATCTGCTGTTGCTAGTAGYAGTGCACGTGCAATGTATCCCCCTGCTCCCGTTCTTATCAGAAAAGTAGAGAATGAGTGGAACTTAACATCTAGTGGTTATTTCTCCCATCTGTTTTATCAGGTCATTGTTTTTGTAGTTTTTCTCTCACCTTATTGCCCTCTGTCTTGTTTTTTCATAAATGTGGCTTCTCACATGTGCATCTTTACATCAAAAATAATAGGAACAGGCAACAGCACAGGAGGAGGAAGATCTCTCTCTGCTGAAGCTGTTGCTCATAACCGAATCCTCAGAGCTCCTCAGTGTTCTCTGCTCCCTCAAGGCAAAGCTGTTCTCAGTGTAAGCTTTGCTGAGCTTACAGAGACCTAGTCTGAGTATAATACAGTCTGGCTTTTGAAATCTTTTCTCTCCCCTCCTTCGTGAAAGACATCATACTTCTTGAAGTGTATGTTCTTTGTGAGATGAGGACAAACACCCTCACATACACGTATACAGAAATACAATTGGCAAGATTTTGTCATAGATTCTCTCCACGTTGCTTCCAAGGTTCAACTTCAGGAGAGCTACCAGTTCAGGGGAACTGTTGCCGTTCCAGTGCAGCACTGTCTGCAGATGTATACATCTGCAAATAACTGTATTCTTTGTTCTATCACTCAAGCTCATAATAACTCAGGCTATGAGACTCTTGGGGAACCCTACTTACTATATTCTTCTCTTTTAACACGAAAACATTGATATTTGCTTTATCATATATTTTGTCACGTTTTCATTGATTTCCAAGTCCAAGTTTACCTAAAATGTTAGTGAGAATTTTATAATAGACATTATCAAAACTATTATTAATGTTAAGCTCTTGGAGACCTACTGTTTCCCTCCTGTCTGAAAGTCATGTATCTCACGTATTCTATGCAGAATACATTACCGAATTTATATATTGTCTTATARGATATTGAATCCAGTCTTATTCTCTGAGTACTTAATGTTGGAGTTCTATAAGTCTATTAATAGCTCCAAGACTTTCTGCTTCCTCAGCACAGTGTACTCACTTTTGCAGTTATGATGGCCTACAAAGGACAAAATGATTTTCACGTGACAGCCTCAGGTACTCAGGGAGTTAGAGGGTTAATGACTCACAGTTACTACTGTGTTGATCGCTACAGGCTGTTCAGTTCTGGTTCTTTAATCTGCCTATTCCTACTAACTGCTACCCCCCACCACCCAAAGTGCCTGATATTGTTGTGAGTCTTTAAAGTGACTCCCTTGTCAGGTGCAGATAAGTTCTAGTTCAAGCTGAAGAGATATCTCTCCTTTACACTGAAAGAGTCTATATCCCTCATGACAAAGATCCTTGCACTTCAAACTCTGCCTATCTCTCTTATCTCCACTTCTATCTTCCCCAGGCATGTTTCTTCTAGCTATGACTTTCTCCTGACCCAACTGCATGCTTCACATCTCAATTTTTTATGAGGTGGCTCCTCATTCAAACAATACAATTTCCAGAGACACTGGACCTGAGGCTTTTCTGTSCTCACTGTGTGTGTGCACTTTGGTCCTTGTTATCTAAGGTTTTCAATTTCTACAGAAGTACTTAGACTAGAAATTCTGGGCAATAGTAACTTTTAACTATTTAATACCAATATTTATCTAGATTATGTTTACTGAAAAAACAATGAAATAAATGACAAGCAACATTTTACTGAATTATTTCCTAAATATTTCTCAGTTAAAATCCTGTTTTAAAGGTTACTTGGTGCAATATACTGGATCCTCATAATTTACCAAGACAAAGTAAATAAGTGACACAAAAACATATTCTCAGCAGAAAAAAGATTTTTTTWAAAAGAAAATCGAATGGTRACTACATACTAACACTTCCAAAGGGATTTTTAATTCAAAAGAATCTCTTTACTAAAAACCAATTATTAATATTATTTGCATGTTCTTGAATTGTATTAGTTTGCGTTAGAAAATAGTACAGAATTATGAAAATCATGGCTGCATACCGCTGAATTGTACATGTATGTAGACGATAATGGGTTTCCTTCCGCTCTGAGAACTAAGCAAAACTTCGCTGCTCATTTTCAGGTGTTCTGTTCATATTGTATATTCCTTACTTTCCTCTTCACATCTGCTCGGAAACTTGAGGTSTAAAAAACACAATCACTCAGAATTGAATTCTCACTTATAGAGTACTTTATAATGTATGGTGGGTGGCCTCTTTGTTAGTCACCAAAAGCAAAGTGACKACTTGTTCATTTATCACATGCAATTCTTGATGAGAAAAGCTATTACTTCCAAAGAAGAAGAGGAGAACCAGCCAGAACTGAATGTTTTTGTAGCAGATCAAGAATTTTCCATGAAGGCATTGTAGATCAGAACTTCATGTACACTGTGTTTTAAATGATCCCTATGAGGAAACTGGAATTTCAATGTTGCAGGAAGCTGTGATTTAGAAATTCCACTTTTGCTACAAATCAAACACTCAGATGCTGAAATTTATCATAGATAAAATACTATTTCAGGATCAAYTAAAACTTTTCAAACCCATATTTAGCTCCATGCAGCATTTTAAGTACATTAGGTTTTGGGAGGGATTTCATTWGTTTTTGTTTTATTTCATTTTGGGTTGTTTGGGTTTTTTTGGAAGAAATTTTGTCAACGTGGATTCATTCCCACCTAATGTTTCTATTTGGATGAATTAACATTCCGGAAGGAAAACACATTATGTAAGTTATTTTTGATTGGTTCTGTTCTTTAAGCTTGTTTTGTTTCTTCCTTCATCTATAAAAGATGAACCAATGTAGCTCAAAAATGTGCTCTGAATAAAGGGCAGCAAGTAGCTACCATATCTCAGAGGAAGAAAAGTGGAAAAAAATAATCTCAGAAAGTCACTGTCCCTCTCTCAATTATGACTGGCACCATTTGCTGAAGTTGTTTTCAGACATCTAGTTCAAAGTGTCATGCGGTAAGTATGATCTTGCTCACAGTGTGAATCATATGAATAATCCTACCCTTTAGAAGAGTATATACCGTGTTCTTCTTTACTGCAAGTACAAAAATGTGTAATATATTGGAAGGTGAAAATGTGTGATGAGATAAAATGAATAGCATTAAAAAAAAACAATATGGAAAAGAGGAGACTGGGCTGCACTATTTTGAGTTAATTAAAAACTTCCAAGGTAGAACTTTGTGGACTTTGGGTTAGAATTTCACACTATTTGAGGAGACCATGGACAAATTTAGATCTAGTTTGCCATAGAATATATGAGCCATAGATCTCCTACAAAMTTGTTTGTTCCTTGGTTCAGAGAACCCTTTTGCTGACTACTGTGGAAGTTTTCTGCATGTAAAAGCATYCTATTAGCCAGAAGTGATATTCAGTGTTCAACAGATGGTCCCGTTTTCCAAATATCTGGACTGAACTACCTGCTGAACCACTGTAGTGTTAATAACTAAGTAAACCCCATAGTAATGCAATTCTATTTGTTATTGCATTAACAGGAACACAAGACACCAGACTGGAAAAGACATCCTCCATCACTGAACCCAGCCTGTGCTACCATAGACAGCAATGTCATGTTATTCTTTTAACAAGTATATTAGGGTCTATCTTAAAACTGTTTTAACTACTGATACTCTTGGAAGCCAATTCTACAATCTTACTAAGCTAGTGGATAGAAATTATCGCCTAATTTACAATTTGAATTTGTTCAAGGCAATTTTATGTCAATGTCAATATACTAATGATCCCAAATTATTACTTTACTTAAATAGCTCTTTTAACTCTTTTTCCCTGGAGACTACTGATGACATATTTATATAGAACAATGCTATAATCCCACATATTGTTTTATGTTAGAATAGAAAGGACAAAACTTTTGTATTCGCATGTGATAAGATAAGCTCTCATGCCTGCAGGGAACACATCAGTGTTCTCCACAACTGCTTCTGTTAGATTTTATTTTTCTTGAATGCAAGTGACCAGAACAGCACACAGTKTTCTGAATTAAGTCCCCTATACAATGTTGTTAGTATTTCTCTGCCCGTAATAGAAATATTTTACTGATTAACAGTCAAGATTGTGTCTGAAGTTTTCATGTATGCATTGCAGTTCAAAGTGCTGTCACTATACCAAGGTCTGTCTCATTCCCTGTCATTTCCAGTTTCTAAATTCATGGCCTATAGCCTGTTAATAGCCTCTCAGTCTGTGGCCTTGTGGTCTACACAACTGAGTTTCATCTCATTTCTGTGAGTGTTTTCAAGGTCATCTGTTTCTTCTTGTCTGGTATTTTGAACATGTTCTATTAATGATGCTTTTCAACTTGATTAGAGCACTCCTGCTTTTGTGTCAAGCTGCTTAATGAAAATAACTAATGCTGGAGGAATTTCACTAGTAATGTTTCTGTAACAATAGTTCTCATTTTAAGACAATCTGCTGTTGTATCGCCTTTGGGTAGCTACTTGCTCACATCAATTAACTGGAAAACATCCAATTTTTTTCTATGTAAAGAAAGCTTCCTGGTGGAACCGACTTTTAGATGATGTCAATAGATTATGAGGGCCAGTAGTAGAAGGATATTTTCTTTCAATATGTAAAGTTAAGCTTGAAAAACATGACCCACTGTCATTACACAATACAGAAGAATCTTGAAATACTAGTGGGCGTAAAAAAGATGGCCTAGAAAAATTAAAATTTCCACATTTTGTGCCTAAGGGGGAAAAAAAAATTGTAATAGAGATCTCAACCAAAATAAATGTCTGCAGCCTCTGTAATGCAACACATCGGTCGATATCAATATAACTATCAGACAAAAGAACATTCTACTGTGTCTTGTTATCCTGTCAAGCTAATCCATGCAAATAGTCTTTATGTATAACTGTCTTATTCAGATACTTGGCTGTAATCCATCAAACACTTCTCATCCATTAAATATAATTATATGCTTTGTTGGACTAACCAGATGTTTAGTGCTGAGCTGAGCAGATGTCTGTGCTTCATACCGGAAGGTTATAAACCTATTTACACCAGCAATAAACTGCAGGCATTAAAATGATGGAGGAAGTGAGTAGTTCTCACTTCATTCTGGCAAATTGCCAGTAATTTATTTTCTTTGGATCAGCTTAAAAAAGATACTAAGTTTGCTACAGGGTAAATTTGAAATAAGAGTTYGTAAAACTTGGCTGACCTTTTGTAAAGAGTGTAATGATGACCACTTTGGGTCTCTTGAATAGACTTAATTTGTCTTGCAGTGAGTTTGTTTTCGAAGACTTTGAACCAGACTTTAGACAGGGATAAATAAAAAAGCAGTGTTAGAATGGTTCCCCWTTACACCAGAGAGGGTCTGAGGCTGAGGATTATGGCTCATGTTCATAGAATGGTCCTTTGAAATATAAGACTGAGCTTACACAAGCTTTTCACTTTGTTTGATGTACTTCCTCCTTCTCCTCCCTGAAATTTCAGATCCAGATGCAAAGCTTTCAGGGAAAAGTTATCTGAAAGGTCCAAAATGTATTTGCTTTGAGAAAAAAAATAGGTGATGGCCTAGAATTCTTTGATTTTCGCCCAAATAATACATCCCTCCTCTGCTGCCTGAAGCCTAATCTTGTTCCACTATTTTATCTGTCAGAAGGGTTGTAGCCTAAATTTAAGTCAAAAATTTCAAAGTAGAACTTTGCTGAAAATATTCATATTGGTATTTTTTAAAGTCTTAAATAGATTTTACTAATTTGGCACAAGAGTGCATCTGCTGTGTTATGCCCTCAGTCCAGTATAGCACTTAAGCACTTAAGCACATAAATAYTTTTACACAATCCACTTCATAGAAATTTCTGGGGGACATACAATAGAAATGTTTTGTCCAGAATTTTGATGATTTAGAGAATTTTCTTCCTTTTCTGTTTGTGGGATTCCTGCAATTTATTAGGATTTCAGCAATATCAGGTAATCCTGAAATAAATACATTTGTTTAACTGAAAAACTTAACTAGAACATGTAAATAAGTAGTGCCTATGGTTTCTTGAGTCAAGTCAGTTTAGGATAGACTGTGGAAGGAAGACGAGGAAGGAAGGATTTGAGACAGGAAGAAGGTCTGGAAGTTCGAAGAGGAAGGGTTGGCTTGGGAGTCTTTTTCTGCAGAAAAGTAAGATACTCAGGAAAAGCTAGTAAATGGAGGAGACACAGGGGAGCCAATAATTGTGATGGCTTTTAGAAGAAAAGTTTCAGGGAGGTAAACTGTGCCAGCATTTTGAAAAAGGAGCAGGTAGTGTGGGGTGGAAAGAGAAGTAATTCAGTGTCAAGAGTCATGAATGAGAGTGGTGGGAATAGTTGCCGTTGAATGAACATCTATGTGCCTGCTCAGGTTTTATCTATTGGTCAGAGTAGAATTACTCTAAGGGGGTGTGTGAGGGGGGAAAGTAATGAACAGGAAGAAATTACAATATAGAATTATTCAGAAGCAGAGAAATATGACATTGGTCAAAAGCACATATATTATGTGCAAAGAATTAGACGGGAGTCTGAATGAAAAGACCATTGCTGCTTGTGAAAAGTCTCTCAACTGACCTTGGATCCCAGGGAAGATTTAGTACCCTRCAGGGCATGGGTAATGTGGAAGCCTTGGTTCAAGAAGAAAGAACTATTGAGAACAGTGAAAAAAAAGCTTCATTTACCTTTATTGATTACAATGAATTGCTCTGAAAAGTCACATGACATTATTACTGTTTCCTGATTTGATGTGCTTTGCAACAGTTCTGGAATGAAGTTTTCTCTGATATTCACCCATGCAGCTTTGAAGAAAAAATTCCTTTAACATTCATGCTCATGAACTGTGATGGTTTACAGAGTTACATGCCCTGAAAAAGTAGTTACAATTGCACAGGGCAACTAAGCTAAGGTTGGAATGTAGGGCCTTTACATCTATTTCTCCTCCATAAAGCACATTTTGTTCTTCCACAGTCTGAAGAAWAAATAGATCCATTTTAAACATTATCAAGTAGACAGCTTGTCACTGCATATTAGCTGACTCATTGAGATTTCTATATTGATGATCATCTAGGCAGATGGAGGGCAATTGAGATGTTAAAATAACCTCATTCTCATGTTTGCAAATACAAGTTCTTGTTTTAARGTTTTCATGCAGTTTGTTGTTATTTATTCATATTTGTAACTTCTGAATGTGGTCTTTATAACTGGYTATCCTAATTCTTTCTCTGAAAGGCATCTATAATTTCAGTTACAGTTTTTTGAAATATAATAGCTGAACTGTTAATTCATTAAAGGCAACATTGTTCAGGATTAAAATTATTAAAAAGCAACTACTACAACTCTGTATTTATCTTCAGCTTCCAGCTTTTAGCAATACTCTTTGAGAGGATCTAGTCTGAGCCTTTCTTTGGGTGGTGGAGTGCTAACCTTTTTGATAAACTCCGTTAGTTTACATTACTTGGCACTAGGTAATGTTGATCTAGAAAGGAGGACAGTCTTGTGACAAAGAAGCTGCATTTATTTCTAGTCTGTGACACAGAGTCTCTGTGAGACATTAGATAAATGACTTAATTTTTTTCTGAGTCTTCATTTTTTAGCAGAAATGCAGAGACAGTGCTACTCTACATTTTTTTTCCATTTCATTTATAACTTCATGGAAGTGGAAAGTAAAAGAATACTGATATARGTGTTCAACAATTAGGATTTGCGTTCACCATCCTTAAATCCTAAAAGTTCATTTCTTATTTTCCTTTGATATTGAATGCTTCAGACTGACATTTTAAAAGTAACTGAAGTTATGAGGAGTAAGAAAGTATTTTTTCTTTTTAATAAAAATTGAGATTCTCTGATAACAATGTGATTCTGGCAAATGAGCTCTAAAAATATTGCTGCAGGTTGTAAATCCCATGATAAAAGTCAGAAGAGGTAACAACTATGGGAGCATTTTGTGTCATGTATTGGTACAGTGCCTAGAACAGTGAGAATATTTTATTATGAAAAAATGTATATTCAAATCTCAATATCCTATTTTATTAGCCAGGGCCAAAAGTCATTCTTAATCTAAATTCTTTGTCATCTGAAATGAAATAGGTGAAATATTGCTGAGAGGTTTGTTTTYGTATTTTTAATCGTGCAAGGAGCTCAATTAACAATCATGCTTCATAGGGATCCTCTGCCAGAGGAATGGTATTAACTAAGGGATTCAATTATCACTTCTGTTCAGTTTGAATTCATATGGCATCATGATAAATTGCTCCTACTGCTTGTAATAACAATGCTTTGCACACATTTATTTTCTCTTGTTTACTTAATAATTAATATGCCACCCACAGTGACAATATGTGGGCTTGTTTACAAAACCTTCAACAATCAATAATTATTGCTCATGTGATACCAAAAATATATCTATCTAAAATATAAATATCTATGTATATTTATTGTCATGACAACTTTATTCTAATGCTCTCATGGTAAAGCCCCTCTAGCTTTTGGCACTGATCTGCCAAAAGCCACAAAATATGAATATTGAGTAGATGGGACAATTTCTACTCTGTGCCTAGAAATGTTGTTTGAAAATAGTAAAATTGGCATGCTTAGGGCAATTTGGTAGTGGTATGAGAGCACCGTGGAGCAAATCATCTGGCAAATAGCTTTTTAGATGTAGTTTGGATATCTCAACACTATTTTATGCTATGCAAGATAGAAACACCCTTCTCTCCCCCTTAGTGGGAGAATCAAAACACTTGCTCRGTTTTGCCAAAAGAGATGCAGAGTCTTTTGTCAAGTGGGAAAAAAAAGGATGGGCAGCAGTAGCAGTCAAGGTGTTTTCCCATACRATGCTTCAAGTCTGTGGCCAAATAGTTAATTCTGTCTGTGGAGGCTAATTTAATCTTCCTCTTGCTTTTTGTAAAGACCCAAAAYACCAGAGGACAAAATGAATTTACTTAAATACTTAAGCATTAATGTAATCAGTCAAATCAGTCATTGAAATTGCTAGGTTACAAGTTAGGATATGAAAAAGAAAAAAAACTTCAGCCCCCTATGTCTGCACTTTCCCATGTAATAATGAAGCAGAATCCCACTTTACTGATGCGTCACACATATGTATAAGTGAATGACACAAGGAGAMTAGGGATCTACAAAGTGAATGACTCTGCTCTTTTCTAAGTGCTCGTCACATCCCACTCTAGCTGGATATCTGACGAGCATTCACACCACGGAGGGTACTGGGCTCCTGTAATCAGGCTGTCTGAGACTTTAAAGATTTTTAATTGATTTTCAAGATGTCTGCTAAGAATTACTCACTTTAAGTGGCCCTGTACTCACAACAAGCCGGTCCAAGTCCTGTTGTCTTTTGTCCTAGAATAACATTCTTTTTAAGAAAAAACATTAACTTCCCAARGTGAGAACTCTTTAGCAAGGCTCTGACTCTTGCTAAGAATGGTGCAATCCAGAGGCCGAGYCCTACCATGCCACCTGATATCCTCAAACTGAAATTCTCAGTGCTCTCCAAACTGGGAATGTCTGAACTACTCAGCTAAGTGCACTCCTGGCTGGATGTATGCATTGGCAATGCACTTATGGACTCTCTCCTTTRATCAAAGACCTTTGTGTATTTCTAGGAAACATCATCTCTCAGCTTGCTGTTCACTGTGATACCTCTGACAGTTCAGATACCATTGCTTTGGGCTTTCAGAGGATTTCAGGAAGAAGGAAAAGCATTCATGACTGCAGATAAATGAAAAAAGAAAAGTTCACATACCTAATTCATGTACCTAGATAGACTACACACAAGTCTCCAGGATGTCCAGTCAGAACATTCACTGTCCAGTGTTTGGTTAGGGTGGGAGTACAGTGGTGAAGGTTTTGCTCTCTGAGCCTCTGCGTCACAGAACCCAGCCCTGACGTTTTTACAGTCCACTTCAGCACTATTTATGGCACTCAGTGCCATGCACAGTTGGGAATGGTTTATGCATCCTTCCCTGAGGAACAAATAGTTCATAGTTCTAAGCAGGAATTCTGCACACTGCCTTTCTGGACAGCAGGGTAATGCTGAAGTAGGAGACATGCTGGGTTCTGTTTCACTGCAGTATACATATAATAGCCAAATGTTAAAATTCAGATCTTGGATCCTCAGAGCTGTTCTGTTTTTGAAATTAGCTTTCAGCTGGGCACAGCTGAAAGTCCTGCACATATATCCATTGAAAAATGCTTTCAAATATAGAAGGGTTAAGTCTTTGGGACTTCCTCAATTCTTAATCCAATCCATACTATCCTAGAGGTAGGGAAAAAAAGGTAATATGAGCATCCTCCTAAACAACTATACAGCTGGGACATAAACTCAATTTTATTAGAGGTCACTTTTATACCAGAGGCAGCCAGAAGAATTTGATCACTCCATAAAAGTCCAGACCTTTTTGGCTGCATTTCAAGAAGAACCTTGTTTCACAAGCACCTTCTGTGAAATGGTATTGGCTGTAAGAACTGCACCAAACGGGCACTGATCAGTTTGTTCAGGCRGAAGAGATTAAAGGCTAGACAGTATCTTATCTGCAGAACAGGTCATTTTATTCATCAAGTTTGCTTGGCAAAAATTTGGTCTTTTTTGTTTTTGTTTGAAAATTTGTTCGTTGAAGTAATTTGGGGTAACTCTCTCTCTCCCTCTCCTTCATTCTCTCTCTTTTTCTTCTACTAGCAAGTCTGGACTGATCGTATTGTGAAGACCTAAAGGTAGATGTTACTTCAAATGCTTCATATGTCCTTATTTCTCTCTCTCTCTCTCTTTCTCCCCCCACCCTTCTCCCAGTCRAGCAGTTTTAATAAGTAAATTTAGATACATTTAATACTTAGGAAACYTGGCATACTGTAGAAAATGATGTGAGTAGCTGGCAGCTCAGCTGTCTGTGTTGGTTCTGCTTATTGTTGCTCAGTGGTGTCCAGAGCTGCCATGGCACCAGCTTGTTCCCTTTCCAGGAAAAGTGCAACCAGCCCATGAAACATAAAACAAAGTTATATTCCCCTTCCTTCTGCTTTTAGCCATGCCAGCTGGTGGTAGTGCACACCTGGTAAAAACCCTCTTAGTCCTAGTGGTACCTACCATGTGTTAAGGCACCACTGAGTATAAGCAAAAATGATACAGTGGTTCTGAGAATGAACTCTRTAGAAAATGAACAGTTGCACTAGTAATTCCAGAGATGTCAGTACMATCTGAGCTAGAAGCAACTGCTTATTGATACTTTTATGAACTTGCTCACCTAAYTGCTGGCTTGTAGAAATTCTACAAAAACTTCTGATTTCTAAATCAGAACTGCAATTGTCYCTGTCCAGAAGCAGTGCTACTGCTGCAGGAGGTCTGGCTGAACCTGAAACATGAAAAACTGAAATTTCACCTTTGTCAAAGAAAGGGATCCTCTCTGTGATTGGGATTATCTGTAAAAAATGATAGTTCCTACCTCAGAGAGCTGCYAGTCTAAACTGAGAAGTGACAGTTCTGCAGCTCAAGAGCAATACTGGTTTCCAAAAGGGCTGCTGGTTAAAAAGGTAGAGTGGAAGGAAATTGGTTTAGAATAACTGGAAAATATGTTAAGGGGGTGATTTCTGACAAAACAAAATGATACTTCAATTTGGGTCCACCAGAAACATTTCATTTAACTTGACAAAAGATTCTGTTCCATCTTTTTAACTCTATTCTGTCCTCATAATCCCTTTGATTGTTTGTTTTAGTATTTAAAAAGTTTAATTTTGCAAATGTTGAAACACTTTGACYACCTCCTTCCCCTTTTGAAATAGAACATAAGAAAAAAATCTTTGAATATTTTCTCCAAAATTTCACTTTCCGTTAGCATACTTGCTCCTCCACTTAAAAAAACAATTGCAAGAGAGAAAAGTAGTTTGCTCTAGGATAGTAGAATGGAATTAAATAAAATGAGTGCCATCTACTGGCTGCAGATCCTAACCTGTAGCTTTCTTAACTCCTATGCACTTGGGCATTGCAATGCTTGCCTTATATTAGAACTCATCTTTATTCAAGAAAGATAATAAAATACTCCATCTCTCCACTGTCTCATGCTTCTGGATGAGCAAAAGTACGACATTCTGTCATACTTTAAATTATAAGTAAAGACATTTTATAATTAAGAAGATGCCATTAATCAAATCAACCAGCAGTAGCTCAGTGTTTTAATTATACACAAATATTGTATTTAGTCTATTCCTTTTGGTTATTCATCACCTCCATCCACTAGACTGCTGTCTGTTTATTATTTATTACATCCTACTGAAGACTTGCTATATTTTTATGAGCATAAAAAAGGTGCTTTAGAATTGATACCAACATTGCTTTTTTAACCATAAAGCAGAAAGTCATATTTATATTTATAACTGGATTATGTACACTATGCTCTTAGCTGTATGTGCATTTGCCTGTAGCAGTAACTTCCATTTATTATAGCTAGTGACTTTCGATAATTCCCCTTCTTTGGATGTACACGCTCTAAATGGAATTTATAATGGGTTGTTCACTTCTCTCTTAGGTAACAAAGTTAACTTTCAAGACGAAAGGAATAGATAAAAATATCAAATCAACAAGGTGCATATTTAGGTCTAGAAACTTCGATTCCTGCATCAGATAAGGTTGTCAAATAATTTTAAAATCATCTTGAATCAATGACTCAGTACTGGTCTAAAATAACTGATAATCCTAGTTTTGTTACTAAGAAAATATAAGAGAAAATAAGAATTTCAAGTTTCCAAATATTTTCAGGGTTTCAAAATTAGCTTTAGTTTTAATTGCTATAAAACTTTGGCTTTTCCAAGCATGTAGTTTGAGGGGGGGGACCCCAAAAAATAAGATTACTGGGATTTTAGAGATACAGGATTTAATCCTCACTAAGAGGAATGAGATTTCAACCTGGATAAGCTAGGGTGACAGCTTGAAGTACTGGGCTATTGAATTTACTAAAGTTGGCCATACATGATGTGCTTTGRATTGATAGCTGCATGCTGAGAAGCCAGTGAGGTCCAGCTTAAAAAATCTAAATTTCACCTTAATTCCTGTGTCTAACATTTCTTTCCTATAGGCTAGTACAAGCCTTTCAGATGTGCCCAGCCATAACGAGGTATGATTTCATATTTAGTAGAGAGAAAGAGAGAGAGGAATCTCTGGAAAAATAAGTTGTCCCTGAAGATATTTCACTTTAAGACTTCTGAGTCTCTTCTCAGTGACTGGATCTCAGATACAGACAGTTTCTACCAGCACATCTAATAGCCRGGAAGGATTCTAGGGTACAAACAGTGTTTTAAATTTGTGAAAGGAAAAGGGAAGGACTTGGGAAGTGGGACAAGAAAAGGCAGAGTTCCTCATGGGTGGCACAATTCCCTGGCCTGAGCCTTTCTCATAGTGACTGCTGCCACAGCTGAGCAGAAAGAGAATAATTTGTTAGCAGCAATTCTCTTGTGACTTCGTGGACCGACTGACAATCTCATTCACAAATTGTGCCATTTGGCCCTGGCCTTTTGACAATTCCTTTCACAAAGTGTAGCTCATACCTGAAGGAAAGTCATTGAAATACTTCTTTTGATGGCAAGATAATGATTCAGTCATTTTGTGTGTGTGTGAAAGGTACTGTTGGGCAGATGAATGCAAGTGGAGATTTTAGATGCATGGACATTGTGTGGAGTCACAGCAGCCCTGCCATAATAAATCTCAGATTTTAACATAAATGTAATGAACTGGACATCTGTAAACTGAAATCTATCATGGAAATGTTTTAATGAAGTCACATGTCCTTTTTCCTCCTCATTTTACCTCATCACTACGAACAGTAACCTGTACTGTCTTAGGGTTGGTAGCATAAACACATTGGCTTAATTCCAGCTGCTTGTAGTCTTCTGAAAATCAGGTATTCAGTTTAAACTAGTTAACCTCTGTAGTCAAAGGAGGTGGCTGTTCCCCTCCAAAAGATTCCTCTCAACTACCCTGTAATAGGATAAACAGTAGTTTGCATCCATCTCTTCTAGAAGAGGACTGGACCTGCTAGGGAATTCAKGCCTCCTGCCCAATTTTCAACAGCCATCAAGAGCTCTTAACTGTCACAAACTGCACTGTCAAATTGCTCCTATTTATCCTGACTTTGACAGTCTGGGTCTGCCCTGGTCTACGCAGGCTGTTTTATCCCTTTGCTCCCAGCYTGTGGATAGTGATACAAAGACAAAGTAATAGGAACTAATTTGCACAACTACTGCTGAGACCTCAGAATGACTTTTGTCTCCAGAGTCTATCAGTATTTTACCTTCGGAAGACGTATTCACAGTGGAAATACAGAGTTCCATGAAGGTTTCAATTCTAGAATCGTTTATAGTCCTCTAACTCTCCAGGTCTTTTCTTGGCTTGTTGTTTATTTTGATAGGTAGTAGCAAAAGAAGAATGGAAATATGTACAAAAACCAATATGAATCCCTTCATTTAGAGTGTAGTTGATTTGAGTTTTTCTGAAAAAGGTAGGCATTGGCTACAATACAAAATGACGTGCTTTGTCTAGGCTGTGCAAATAAAAATTTAAAAATATGTGGYCGCAGCTTTTCAAAAGCCTCATCTTCAATTCAAAATGAGTTGATGTGCTCTTGAGCGATTGACTTGGAGTGTATGTAATGTTACCCTTGGACTAAATATGTGTGATTTAACACAGATCAGGAGGTTCTACCTTCAAAGACTAGCAATCACTAAATGTACAGGACTAGGAAATCTCTGTCTGGTGCAGTCTACATCACACAGTGGAATATGATGAAATCATGAGCATAGCAGACTACTAATATTGCTAAACTGCTTTGAGGATGGGGCTCGTGTTTTTCTTCAGGTCTGTACTATGGATTTTGTTCACATCAATTTGATTAAGTGGGAGTTTGAAAGCCTTTTGCTAYGCTCATTTGCCATTGCATCTACTAGAAGGAACAGAAATAACACTATACTGTCCTGGAGCTGGTCATGTACATACACTGGCCAGGGCAGTCAGTTCTGARGTTCATTTCAACTCTCCAAAGAAAAACAGCTAATATATAAAGATCTAAAATATTAACATGCACCATCATATATAAGAGCTTGTAGTAACCAATAAATAGATCAAGTCTCTTTAGGAGACTAGAATTCTTAACAGTTTAATTCATTTATTTAATGTATTTCACTTCCCTTTTCTGCCTGCAAACCATACAAAGAGAAATCTAGATTTTCTCAGTATTACAGACATAACAATTTCTGCAAGCAATTTCCAATCTCTAGGTTGTATAGGAGATACACTCATTGTGTATTTCCAACACACAATTAAAGCCAGTTTTGAATTTGAGAAGGTTTGTGTCTGTTCCCTGTGAGGGAAGGATGAGTGAGCTATTGCCTCTAATTGTCTTTGTGAATACAAAGTAGGAAATTTGCCTGCTCTGAGTGTTCTGAAGCAGGTACACGTAGTTTATCAGCTTCATGAATGTTTTTTCCCAGCATCTGTGAAATGATTTATAGTGATGACTCTTATTAAATACTATCTTCATATTCAAGGGTAATCCTTCTCTCRAAACAGAGTATAATATGGCTGCTCTCCATATAAGAAACACGCTTGATTTGTGAAAGCTATATTTAATGGTGGCACTTATCCAGATCTGGGAAGGTTAGTGCTCCTGATTGTTAGACTTTTCACCTCAGGGATAGATTATGTCATATGTCATGAAGAAGAGAGTGCTCATGAATAGGAATTGTGGATAGGATGCATCTCACATAACTTTAACCCTGTAAGAATGAGACATTTAATCTAAACTAGACTAGGTTTAGGTTTTCTGTTTTGTCAAAGAATAATAGACGTATATCTAGAGAGTGATCCAATCCACTCTTGTGAGATCTCACCTGTCTTTGGTTAAGATAGCCAACAGACACTGCTGTTGTGATCTAAAATACACATAGCCTAACCGATCAGCTRAGACTGGGTTTTTCAACAACAAAGAATGGGAGGTGAGTTAAGTTGTAATTTTGAGTTTTGGGGTGGATAATGTAGTAAGACAAATAACAAGTGGAAGAAATAAAATTAAACTAAATATATATTTTACTTTTTCTTCTAAGGTCTCTATTTAGTGGTATCCTCAATCTGTTTTTTTTCTATTCTATAATTATCCTTTTCATTCAGTCAAAATCTATTATCCTGCTGTGCAACATCTCTCATTACAAAATCAGCACCTGCTGAATAAAAACTATCTTCATTTTCACTGCCTTTAATTTTCACATCTGAAGGTGCCTGAAGATACTGTGGAGTTTGGTAAGGCTAGATTTGAGGTTTGGGTGCCACTCATATTCAATTACCCCTTTCTCTTACAAGATTTTATGGTATCTGTTCAGATTGGAAATCTGACTACTCTATCAGAATCACCAACAGAAAGGAGTTGTCAGCATTATGATCTAAGGGTTTAACTCTGAAGTCTGAAATTCTCTGTTGGGAGAGGAGGATGAATGAATAGTAATGAGACAAATAGGAATGGGAGAAAAGTTATTAATGTGAAGGTCAAAGCTCTGACTGAGGATATCTGTAAATCTAGATCAAGGTGGTTATTTTCTTTCATTGCCACTGTCAAAGTTGAGCTTTTTTCCCCAGAGTTCAGTCTATTTATCTTAGTGTTTGTTGAGTGCAGGTGAGCTTTCTCTGCTGGGCTATGACTGTCTCCTTGCGTGATTCTGGGCTGTGTTAATAGGCCTCCAGCATGTGAACAATGGTCCAAAGAMCAAACCGCAGATGACACAAGACTGCAAGTAAAGCATCTAACAAACCTGTATCTGGAGAGAAAATTTGTTTTGCTCCTTGATTTTGGGCAAAGGTGGGTGGTGGGAGGAGGAACAGGCATTTTTCAGTATTTGTCTACAGCAAAGCCACCTTTGCAGAGCCTGTACACATGATCAATGACTTCTCTTACAGTTTTATTTATTCCTTTATTTTTTGTTATTGAAAAAGATTTTTTGTAGTCTTTAACTCTGTACATTTATATACATTTATAGGAGTGGTAGGCTGCTTGATTATCATCTTGGTGAATACGGAGAAACTATATTTCCTCAAGACCTGATTATCTGTAGCTAAATTTTCATGGAAAGTTTGTTTGGATGCTGGTATTTCCAGGTAATTGGAAAAAGTTGGTTTGCCAAATGATATCCTCATGATGACAGGCTATGGTGCTCTACAAGAAACCTGGTAGATGTAGAAATATGACCTCTTCAAAAGCTAAGGCTTTAAATGGAAAAGCTCAGTATAAGTTGTCTCTTTTGCTCTGGTCTTGACTTTCACAGAATTTTTTTATTAAAAAATAAATAAAAGAAAAAAAAACAGTAAAACCTTAGCAGTATTTACATCCCTCCTTTCCTACATGCTCATCATTATGTCCCACCACCCTTCTCCAAAATASCACACTTAATTGTCCTTACACAGATAAATCAAGAAATGTCCATACCTTCACTCTGAATACGAGATAACTACCTGTAAGCAGGTCAGATCACTGTACTCTGGTGAGCTGAGCTGATGCTAAATATAATTCCTGCAGGGTTTTGATCTCATTTCTAGAGGATTTTATTGACAGAAGCATATTAGTACTACACTTCCAGACACAAGGAAACTGATGGTAAATAAAAGAATTATTACTAGTTGTGAAGCATTTTATGCTGACTGTTTTTCCTAAGAACAGTGTAATACCAATTAAGGAAATGTCTAAATAAAAATGCATTTATATTTATACATATATCTATATAACTATACATATATACACACACACACACACCTGTTTAGACTTTTTTTTTCCCCCTTGGGAGAATGTCTACATTATTCCAGTGGAGCCTTATCAGAGCTCAATGAGCTAATTTAAGGACTGGAAGAAGCAGAGCTGAATGAGTGTAGTGCTATGCTTGTCCTAATTGTACCTGCTGCGAGGAATTACCTCCAGTGTAAACTAATTAGTCCTATAATAAGTTATTATCCCTGTATGGTGTAGCACTATTGTGTGTGGACATGCCGGGTCACCCAGGGCTAGGTCATACTTCTCTAAAGTGAATTGCACTGAGCCATGGAGATGAATCTCAGGTAATTAGTGACTGTTAAATCATGTCTGCTCAGTGGATGTCAGGGTGGATGGCATCCTGAACCGTCCTGCCACTGCCATTCCTCAAAAAGTATCTGTTCTCACTGGAAAAGAAGAGTCYGTGTTCCATCACACACTGTCACTTCCAGCAAAAGTGATACTTAATGTCACTTGTCGTGCTTATTTTATGCCTACAYGTTAAGAACTACATTGCATGATTCATGAAGAGGCTGATACAAAATGCATGGTGTACCTCAATTTCTGAATTAAAAWTTCTAAAATTAAAACTAAAATTTTTGAGATATTCAAAACAAAGTTTCTACACATGACAGACATTTTTGGAAGAAGCATGTTGTAACATCAACCTGAWTTTTTTAATAACAATGAGTTAAGTGAAAAACTAAGAATCATAGACTCACAAAATCATTTACTGTGAAAAAGACCGTAGAGGGGATCTGATTCAATGTATAYCACTCCTGCTCAGTCTGGGCCATTATATTCATATGATACTTAAGTACTATATGGATGATAACCCAGTTGAAAAATCTACATTTTGAAATGGTTTTTAAAACAAGTGTATATTTTACTTTGAGATCAATATCTCTCTAAGGTTCAGGGAGATTTTTTTCAGTGTAATAGGTTTCAATATCTTAATACTTGCATAACATAATTTAATAACTTGTCTTGCAACTCTACATTATCGTCTCTTAAAAATTCACATACAAATATTATATTTATTTGTTTTCACCAACACTCTGAACTGTATTTATAAAAACGTATCTAGGGAGAGTGTTGTTATTTTTAAAATCCATTAAGGTATGGCTAAGACCACAGAATATCATTTATCTGAATTCTATGAATTAGATTATTGATATTCTTCCTCACCAATTCCAATTAACATTAATAGAAACCAACGAATCCCTGGGAGACTATAACCTAACTAAGATACTGAATCAACTTATGCCTATTTTTTGCTGCACATAACTGGAATATCATCTGTGAAATCAATGGAACAGTATCAATTTACATTAGCAGAGAATTTGGTGCATTAATTTTGGGATGCTTTACCATCCACACTCATGATACTCCCTTTGAACTCAAAGAGGATTTTAACTTCATAAAGATATGAATCAGGCCTTGTATATAAAAAGTACGTAAAATTTATATAACTTTGAAATGATTGAAACTTTTGGAGACTGAGGATTAAAAACTTGAGGAGCTGGTTAATGAGATGCATTCTCCTTTCCCTATGAGTTGGCAGGTGTTGATGGATCACCACATGCCTTCTAGTTTTCAGTATTTTTTCTTATTAGAGAGATGGCTAACAAGCTCCAGCAAGGACAGGAGGGGAGAAGCGATTCCTCCTAAGAACTAAGCGTTAAGACTTTCCATTAAAGATGCCTTCAAAAGCATTCTCACATCACAACAGACCACAACAAGTTCACAGGTACTGCATAAGATTCACATCAAAGATAAACCTCTTRGAAATGAAAGTAGAAATAACATTGTTGCAGGAAGGGAAGGAAAGGATTTAGGCAAAGCGAGAAAAATAAGGATAAAAAAGAAGTGAAGAGGAGAAGGAAAGGAGAAAGAAAGTTCAGCATTGTCAAGAATTAGCAGCCTTAATTACTTCTCTGGAGTGGCTCTGAGACACAGCACAGAAACTTGTGGGAATCCCTCAACATGTATTTATTTATATCCTATATCCTTGCATGCAATTACATAGAACAAAGCAATCAGGTAATCTTTAAAGGATAGAGCTGGCACATATAGAAATTTTTATCCTCAAAGTGCTTTTTAAAAGCTCCTACATTATGTGGGCAATATGTACTGGCAGTTAGGGAATTTATTCAGAGAAGTTGAGGGACTTGACCAAGGTGAGAGTACGAACTAGAAGATATAAGTTTGGTCTTCTGCTTAGATATTACCATTCTTGGAGAAAACAAAACAAAACATGATCTAGTGATCGTGATATAATCATCCAGTGATGGTGGCATCAAAATGTCTTGGTGATACATAAGATGAAAAGCTAGTGAGAGAGAAACGGGCCATAAAGACATGATCTCTTCATGAGATCTCTTTAGAACTCTTAAAGTTGGCTTTCACAGAAAAAAATACTAATTATCTGAAACAGGTACTGGGAYGAGGCATACTATTTTACGTCAATGTGAATTCTATATGACTATMGTTTGACTATCCCAACACACCGACAAAATAACTACTCCTAAAATGCGTTGTGGTTTGAATATCCAGGGGTACAACTGCTGTGGCTGTAGAAYATCTTCACGCTTTCTGTTGACTTCACTTTCATGGTAAACTACTCAATTTCATCTTGTCATTTACCAGTAAAAAGACATTATCATGCAAAAAGCTGCAGCCGCAATTTYGCTGTCTTCTAAGAGATTCTGAGATTGGACTGTTTTCCATTTTTTGATTTGTAAACTTAGCTTGAAACTATTGCAACTGTTGATTAAAAATAGCATGAATATTTTCACCTACTCAGCATATTCTCAGTACACTATTTTCTTCTATTTTCACTGTAGTGAGCACAATGATCTTATCAAACCTCTATGTATTCTGAGGTCTTTCTTGCTGTTTCAGATATTCAGCATGTCATGGAATGCCTGTGTTGTCATGATCACCTGCCTTGTCATGATCACTTATTCATTTTCATCAGCAGAATAAGGAAACCTGACTCTGTAGCTTAAATTTGCCAGTCATTAAATTCTTCCTGAAAATTCAGGTGATGAATTCCTGCTTCTTCGGGACCACACACACACACACGCACACACAAAGAAAGAAAATCAAAAATAGCAGAAGAAAAATGAGTATGGGGTAGCTTAATGACATCCCTGAATATTGAACTCTGAGATGGAAAAAATTCTAAGATAACGAGTGAGATGAGTGAGATGTAATTCTCAGTGATAAATGTTTCAGCTTGTTCCAGCATGGGCTTCCAGATGAGAATAGAAAGGTGGCGTCAGCTAAGAATACTAATTGGAGTATCAGACTTATTTCACTGACTTTATAATCAGTTTAGGCTTTCATTACTCTGTCTTTTCATGAAATCCAGAGTTTGTTAAACTGCATTTGTAATGATATCAGTTTTAGGAGGCATTCTCATCCAAATCTCATGATCCGGTTACTGTAAATACCTCTCCTCCTCTCCCAGGCTTTCAGGATTTAATYCTCAGCTTTCAACCACTGAAAGACTGTTTCAGCACAAGAACAGGAAGTAGTCTCTTTCCTGAGGTATCATTTTAAGTCACTGATGATGTAAACGAGAACATCTTCACCAAGAAATGAGACCAGATTGTTTGGAATGAAATGGAGTTACACAGCTCACTGATGTTTTTACAATGATCCCATGCTTTTGAAGTTGTAAAAATACCTAATACTTACATCCTAATCAGTCTCATTAAACATGTTATTTTCTACTATAGACCAAAACAATATTGATGATTATGCTTATTTCCCGTTATGATTTCATTCCATTCTGAATGGAAATAAGACACTGAATTTATAACATTATTTAAGTCAGTTATTTAAATACCAAAGTTTCCATGATCGTAAATTTGTACATGATCTTTTTTGTTTCTTTAATTTCCTTCTCTCTGATTCAACACCTCAGTCCTGTAGGAAACTTAGGGAATTCATCTTTATTAACAAATGAGGCTTTGTGAGAAATATTTATGGCCTCTCATTTCAAGTAGTCTTCTTTAGTCATAAATGAGTATAAAGGAAGCATGACAAGCAATTTGCTGCACAGTAGATGATATTAATGACCTGACACACTCATATCTACTTTTGTGATCTGTGCCTTTTATTTTTTTAAGTGACAGATTACAATAGAGAATGTTTGGTGTCGGTTATGTCCTGCTCCCTATTCCCTGTTAATAAGAAATGAGGAAAAAGTGTCAAACCCAGGTATCTTTATCACTACCAGTGTATCCCTCACAGGACCAGTAGTGGATGCTTAGGGAAAGAACGTAAGAACCTGGACAATCTCAGTGGTCTCCTATTAACCTGGAGGATCCATTTTTCCCGATAGCGGTAGCTGGCCAGTCTGTTGATTGCAAACACTCTATTCRTCATATTTGGCTCTATATTCATTTTACGAATGCCCTCTGATGCAGTCATCTGTAAGAGTTTCAACATATGAAGGCCTTTAAATTCTCTTCATCAAAATTGATCCAAAGTTGTCATAGTTGATGGAAACCCTTTAGCACYGAGAATGTGTTTGGCAGAATAGCATCTTACCCTGAGAGACCTGAAGATGTTGGCAGCAGACTGAAAGGAGTAAAAGACAGCAGTGCCTAATATTTAGATGCCGCTGCAATGGTGTCCAAGGCCACAGTTTGGTACCTGGGCTCTTGGCACTAAGCCCGGGTGAGCTAGGCACCTTGGAGACTGGCTCAGCACAGCAGTGTGTTGTGTGGTGAGRGAGCCAGCACAGGCCAGCGGGCTTTACCGGGTGCGCTGTGGGCATCTGGAAGTGCATCCTTCTGCCGGTTATTGTAATGTGGCATATATAAGGCTGGAATTCTGCTTCCATTTGGACGTAATGTGCTTTGCCTCTTCCCAAACTGGCCTTCGAGCACTGGGTGGCTATACTGGGAGAATTCAGACATCAAAATTGATTGAAAAATTGCCAGTGCTTTAGATACTTCCAGTGATTTCTTGTCCTCCTGGATAGATTTTGCTATCTGAGTTCCTGGGGAAACRAAACAAAACAAAAGAAGCTGTCTAACAGCACATTAAAAGAGTTTTTGAAATCCTATGGATTTCAGGCTTGTTCCTTAAAATATCTGCCTTCTGATGGACTCTTTTGTGTCTTGAACTATCTTCTGCTTGACAGCTTTAACAAGGGCTTTTACACTGGTGATGGATAAAGAAAAATACAGTGTAATGCAGTGTGTCATGAGAGCTGAAACTCTTAATATTGGCAGCAATACGAAAGGATTGCTTATGAAAGGCTCCTTCCATTTGCAACTCACCCGTGCTTCCTACAGGCATAGTGTGTGGTTCTCAAGCTCTGTGTCTGTGTTTTGYCCTTGGACAGTTACTTTTCTTATTATTATTTTATTTCCACAGCCATGGCTTAATCATTCTAATCACTTCRTTCGAGATGTTAGATATGTTATTTTTAATATTGTGAGTGGAAACAGTAGGGACAATTCCRGATTTTGTCAGGGTGGGCATTATTACATTAAAGTTGCTACAGAAACTATCCAGCTGTATTTATGCCAGAACTGTTTAAATTTCTTYCTGTTTTCAACTTCTGAACCTCATGGTACCAGTATTTTGAATGCTGGGGAAAAAACCCTCAAAGTTATGTTAGGGAAAAACAATTCCTATAAGAAATAGAAATGATTTTAGTTTTCACATGTATCAGAACAGAACAACAAAATATTAGGGGTTTGGCAAAACATAAACCATGGCTGTGCATTTTCATGCACATTGCTGATAATAACGGATGTATAATTTGTTACTGGCACTGAATTTTGTAGTACAAWATCACTTAATTTCTCTTTCATCATTCTCCAATGCAGCATCAGTGAATGTAAATGCACTACATGTATTGCAATGTATTGAAACAATCAGAAACTTCAAAGGTCTATTTCCACTATTTTTTTCACTGTTCTTGATCCTCTCAAATTTCCGCTATATGACAACCAATAGCTAATCTGAAGGSGCTAATTGAGCTGTTTGGAGAACAAGCTGATCTTCACTTAAGAGTCTCAGCAGTCTCAGTTTCATTTTTTCTAAGGAAATATGRCCACATTCTTTTTTGGTGAGTGTTATTAAAATCAACAAAGATAAATTAAGTAATRGATGCATTCAATTCATAGGGAGTCCCTGACTATGAGAACTCCTGACTTGATTTCARAATAAGCAATACAATGAGCATGCCAACATCAAACCAATAATTCATTAATTTTATAATGCATAACCAATAAACTACAAATCTGTCAAAATATCAGATTATAGAATATGGTCAATCCTTAGAAATCATAGAATAAGAATCTGCAAAAGTAGAAATTCATTTGGTTGTAAGTGCCAGCTGAAAAGCACCATTGCTTSCAGCTTTCAGTCTGTTGCTTTACGCTAGTACCTCACCATCCTGTCACACAAGCCAGTGCAGAAATGATCTGAAAATTATATAATGCAATTGTGGTCATGCAGAACCRTGCTGATCCTACAGTCATCTCCTAGCCATATCAAGATTAGACGTTACTCTTTTCAGTGGCATGGTATGAGCTCTCTAGAGTGAGAAGTTAAGAGCTGAAGGTCTATAGTCCTGCACCATAGGAAAAAGAAGATATTAAACTGGTGAAAAATGGAGCAATGCAGCCAAAGTATTGCATCATTTTGCATCAGAGTTCATCCTGTGTATTTTTCATTGATAACACCCTAAATGATTAACTTAATGTTGCCAGTTGAGACAGCTACCATAAAGAACGTACATAAATGTGACTAGGAGTTGAAGAAGGGATATATCCATATGAAGACTGTGATCTGTAATATGAAAAGCTTTGAGCTCTGCTATATAGGATGTTGGAGAGTTTGATTTTAAGATTTTTTAATTTACAGGTTATTTCTTGTCTTTGAAGAACAGATTTATGAAAAAAAGGCCTATGTAGTATACAGATATGCAGCAAATAAAAGCACATTCTTAATCATTATGAATGCACCTAAAGGGCTCAGCCCAAGAGACATCTGCATAAAATTGCCTAGATTCTTTCAGCTGAGTGATAGGTACAAAGCAGGGATATATCTGAGAAGTATATTAAGCTAGACTGTTATATATGGAAGGGGCTTACAGTTCAGCTAATGTTACACTTGAGGCAGTTCTGCAAAATATGCCAGCACAATTAACGTCAACACCAGATAACCAGCCACTGTAAATATCCTTAGAGGGTTTCTTATTTCTTTAAGTAGAAATCCCATTTAAGAAGTAAAGTTTCAAAATGTATCCCTGAAAATCAGAGGTCAATTCAATAACCTACAAACCAGCAGGCAAATTTCATCTCCAGTTAAAGGCAAGTGTTATCTCTTCTGACAGGAATGGGCTAGCAGGAAATAAATAAATGGATGTCTTTTCTTTTTTTTTCCTAGAAGAAGTTCTATATTAAACACTCAGACTTATGTGTGTGTTGTTCTCAGCCATTGCTAGGCTGGACTGTACTATACACAATAAGGAAGGCCTATTTTTGTATAATAAAAATTATATATAAATATAATAAGCAAATAAAAATTATATATAAATATAATAAGCATTTTATCTCCCCCTCTGCATGCCTCATGCCACCCTGTAACCCTATTAACTTCCATTCCCTCAGTAATATTTCTGCCTGGATAGGGCTGCATCTCTGCTGCTTTATATAGGTTTATTCTCATTGTTAATGAATTAATTTTACAGTAATATTTAGAGGACTAGGTGAAGCCAGAGACTTATATAGTATCAATTATTACAGAAATGTGTYGGAAGACATGATAACTGTTTAGATAAGGAGACCAACAGAAGCAGGAGCCTTAGACAGCAAGTGAATGGCACCACAGGGGCCGGGCTTAGCTCAGTGAGGTTCTCCCCACTGGTAATGCTGATGTGTGCTATGATGTAGCCCTCAACAGCATTGAAGAGCATGACTTGTTGTAGATACAGAACTTTTTTCTCCTTACATGGACCACATCACAAAAGTCTCGTTTTCTCAAAACAAATTTACATTGGAGGCCTATGGAAGACTTCTCAGCCTTTTAAAAATGTTGTTGCGTCTAAGTAACTGGTGAATCGTAGTCAGTTCTCCTCAGTCTCTATCCTCTTTCTTCCATGTATTGGTACCCAAAAGCTCTTTCTTAGAGTCATAGGACCCCCTTAACCAAGTAAAAGCAGAATGGAGAAGTTCTTTCTCTTTGGTTTATCACATTGCATTGATTTTATGCTGGGCTGATTCCCTGGATTCCCTGGAGTGCATCACAATTCTCTTTTTTCTGCAGTCCTGTTAAAGAACTGATTGTCCCCAGGCTGATGCCTTTCCCTCCGGCTACAGCTGATGGAGAGAACTGATTATCTAGAAGATTTCGGGGGGCGGGGGGGAAGAGAACTTGCTATTGTTGTTGTTTTTATTATGTCAGCCTTTGAAATTGGCTTTACTTTGCTTTYCCGCTTACATCATAAGTTAGTAAAAGCCCCTGTAGAAGCTAGCACTTGCCACAAATCCACACCAGATGCTGAAGGAACATACTGTTACTGGTTATGGTTCTAGTTATGGGCAAGGCAAACAAAGGGACCTGATCTAAACCCATTCAAGCTACTGAAAATTCTCACTTGCACTGCCCATTTCTTTTCAGTGCCCGGGACCCCTAAGACGTATTTCTTATAGCCATGATATAATCAAATTTTGCCTACTATGGTAATCACAGCCCACTGTCCAAACAAGCGAAGTATCTGGAAGTACAGAGCGGCTCTGCACTTTCTGTTTCTTGCACTGTTTGTTCTTATCAGACCTATTTCAGTGCAAGATAGAGGCAATTCCAGTTTCCACCAAAAACTGCAATCTAATTGAATTCTGAGAAACTCAAAGACATGTAAGATGATGGTAAAAGTGATCTCTGTCCATGGTTCATGAAAAAGGCAGCAGAGATTTGAGCAAGTTTTTGATTGGCATTAATTGCTAAAATATAGCAGAAAAGTGGTTTTTTTCAAATAGAGTAGCACTTTAATAAATTGCAGTTCAAATAAGGTGAAGTCTCTTCTAGGACTTTCCTTCCATAATTTGTCTCTGYTGGAAAGTTAGATACAGCCTTAGACAGGAATGAGTGAGAGGTAAAATGTGTCTAAGCTGTGCAATAAGCAAAGTGGAAGGCTGCTTCTTCTGCTGCCTTTCTTTTGAAGCATTTTCATTTTTCATGGTTTTAAAGATCATTTAGGAACTGTCTTTGTGTTTAATTGTAAATTAAATGCTTCTTTAATGCACAAATCTCTAAAGCAATGTCTGCCTCCTGACCTCTGACAGCCACTCAGAAGGTTTAATCTCTGAAAAAAGATCTTAAAATGTGTCCTACCTTCTTTACAAGAGTCGGCTTAAACAGTAATTTTCTAAGAAGTCACTTTTGTTTTACAGCAGCAATAGGTGATTAGGAAATTATCTTTGTAAGAAAAAGAAGAAAGGTAGTTGAGTGTGGCTCTCTTTTTTTGTATTCTTATCTTTTCAGTTAGTGTGGGTATCATCTAAATTAGCTTTGAGAGAAACAGTTAAGATCCCCTCTTTCATTGCTCATCTATAGTATGAGGCTGTGAGCAGCAGAGCTAGCAAGGGCCTATCATGTCTTTAGTCATCTTAACAAACTTCAGAAAATATGAAACTACAGAGACTGAACAGAGAGAACTTTTGCAAGTTCCTAAAAATATTAAATTTCTCCCAGAGCTCAAATTATCCTTCCATAAAAAAGAATTCTGGTTGTTAAAAAAAAAAAAAAATCTGATTGTTTACACAAACTAATTATCAATGTGACAATAATAATAGTGCAATGAAATATATTATCCTGTTTCAGGGATTTTGCACTCTATTACTTCTGATGTTCTAAATCCATTTCAATCAGTTAAGTAAAATGTGTGGATCTAATTTATAAAGTACCATTGAACTATAAGTCAGTGGTTTGTCGCTTAGTTGCAAATTTACCAAAAAACAATGAAAATCTGGTAAATACAAAACCTCCTTTTGTCTCACTGAAGTGAATATTAAGGCTAACCACCTGTTTACCAGTTGATTCCAGGCAGTTATTATCTTAGCACTAGATTAAGTGTCTGAAATGACATTTGTTTATTTAGGCTTTATGCAGCAGTATTTTACCTTGTTATTTTTTTTGCCTTATGAGGCATATTATATTTATTCTCATAACTGAGTGTACTTTCTAGGTGGTGCCTTTACAGCCCATGTACTACTCATGATCAGTGAATGATGAAGAGTTTTATCTGGCCCTTCCTGAAGTAATGATAAAGGTAATTGGCACTCTAGATTTCTAGGCAGTTAAGAAGCAAGTGAGTGATGGAGAATAGCTATTTTCTGAATCACAGATTACCATCCAAATCCTGGAAGAAGATCTGTAAATTTTAACTGTCAAACCTTAATATTTCTGATTAACATATTTTTGTCTTTAAAAATAAATTATCTTCTTTTCTTTGATTTACTTTTCACTTATTTTACCATACATGTAATTCATTGGTACTGTCCCCTCAGCTGTAAATCAAGACAACTCACTTTTCTTCAGCAGGTTATACTGATTTATATTCACCGTGAACCTGCCACAAGATCTTTGTTTTTCATTTACCTTTGTCATTTCTAAAATTCCAAAGAAGCATCCAAAAAGGACAGCRGGCACTTTGTTCCATTCTTATGTTTTGGACATCTGGACTGTTTAGGATTAATGCCATAAAACAAGACTGCTTGTCATGTTTTCCATAATATCTCCCACAATACCAATGGAATTTTTCCTTTTTTTCCCTTACGTTGTCAAGATGAATACTGCTACTGATCAATATAGTAGGTGTTACTACTCCGTTATTTCTGTGAATCTTATATATATATATACCATCTATATGTTTCTTCAGAGTGGGATGGAAATAGATTTTTATTTAATTACATTAGAGACAGTCTTAAATCTGATATTAGTTTGGATCATATTTTCTGAGCAATTCCACTTCTGTCTGATTTTACCCCCCCCCAAAAGAATTAAATTATTTTTAATAAATTAAAGTATAATTTATTAATACAAAAGCCTCCATAACAGTAGGTAACTATTGAGAAAAGCATGCATTGAAGGAAAATACTTGGTTTTTAAAGTTTTATTTTCTAAGTTTTTATATTAAAGAATTGACATCAGGTGAAGAACAAGATTGAAGTGAAAAAAACACATATTTTTAAGTCATTGTGTGGACTCTGCCTTCCTGTACCTTTCATCCCTGAAGCAGATGGGGAAGAGTAAAGAATAAAGCTGTTCTGAAGGAACATGCAAGTCAGTTATATATCCCTGCATATTTGTTTTAAGCATACAGATACCTTCATCATCCTCAGTCAAAACTGCACATCATTAGGGCTGGGAATAAAAGGAGCAGAAAAAATTTAAACAAAATTTTGAATTTTAGAACTCTTTCCATATATTGGATTTTTTTGCAAAGCCTTTTTTCCTGGATATTTTAATGGATAATTTTATGGAAATTACAGAAATCATTAATCTTTGTTTACAGGGACTATATTTAATTTGTACAATTTGTCCAAATATTGTTTCTGAAATAAAATGATGCATATATATATATATATATATATATATATTTTACATTGTATATTACTGCTAGACAGGTACTTTAATTATTCCTTTCTCTGGAATCTGAGAGGTAACATTCTAGCTATTTATATTTTACAAAAGTCAGTTCTGATTTACTTAGCTGATAGCAACTGTTGATTATGAAGCCAATTATTGTTTTAGGAGTACATTAACATGGTTTTGGTCATCAGTGGACTACCTGCTTCAGGTCATTGCCTTTTCTCTGTTGAGTTTTTGCAGGATGATCTGGATCAGATTCCTTCATTGCAAAAAAGGCCTTTTAAAAATATCTTGGTTGCTAGGCAAACTCCTGAGTTTGTCCATACAAATCTACAAAATCCTTGTCAGTATCCCAGGACTGTACCTAGCTCCGATAAAAACAAGATCTACTTTCATTAAATAATATTGCTCCGTTCCAATGAACCTTTTAGAGTCCATGGGAGGGCAACAGATTTCTGGGGAGTCACTTGAACTCTGAGGTTGGTGCAAGAGACAAAAGGAAGAAAGGAAAAGTGATGATGAGTGAGGGCAGTTATGCGTCAAACTGAACATCAATCTATTACTTTTGCCTTTGTGCTTTTTCTCTGATAGGGGTTTTGAGCTGGAATTAATGATATGACTATGTGCTCTGTCCTCAGGGAGTAGGTAAAGTGTTTGCCAGAACTCAGGAGACCTGGGCATAGGGAGGACCACCCTCCTGGAAGGGGAGCCTCCTCTGGAAATGAGTGTTATTCATATTTAGCCCAGACAATGATTTCTCCGGTTCTCAGCTAGTCTTTCCTATAATCCAGTTAAGGCCTGTCACAGCGGACCTCACAGGCAAGTGATGAGGACTGAGCTCTAGCAGGYTGGAGACTGGACTCGGGCTCTCCAGCTAATAACTGTGCCTTCAGAGCAGAACTAATGGCTCACACTTGGAAAACTTCCTTTATGTAACCTGATCACCCAGGAACTTTAAGACTGGATTTTTCTCAGTGCAAGCATTTTAATAAGCCAGAAGACCTCTAGAATAACTCCTGAATACAGAACAATGCATTCATCATAGAATATGTCAACTGGCTTATTTCAATTTTTGCAGTGTTCCCAAAAGAACAGTTTTGTTTTTGCTCGTTATGTGATTCTCCCAGTATGGTCTCAACCTGAGTATAAACTTTACTTTTCACAGGTTAGATTTGGACCAAGAGTGTACTCATGAGTTTGAATTTAAGTACATGAACAGATTTACTGAATTCTGCAGAACTGTATTAACCATACGTTTAGTCAGATTATTGAATCAGCACCCTCACTGGCTTTACATCACCACTAAAGAAAGTAATATCTAGACAAACTCATGGCTAAACTTATCTGGCTGAGGATAGTTCAGCTTCAGGGGAGAGGTTAGGTTAGATGCCCTCCAGAGATGCCCTCCAGCCAGCTCCTCTATGGTTCCGTGAAGCAGTAAGTGAAAATATCAGTATAGAAAGTTTGATGGAAATTATGATTCATGCAGTGTTAGCTACAGTTTAATCTAGGAAGAAAGATCCTGGCACTTCTTGAATGAGATGCCATGAATAGTAAGTTAATGAATGTTATTTAAATGAACTTAATATAGGTCCATGGCTATATTAGCAGTTGATCCATCTATCCAAATTTTGGATAATGTTGGGAGATGCTGGGCCATGGCATGTGACAGAATGAAATTACATTAAGAGGGCTTAATTTACCACTCATGTCTTGAGCCTTAGTAAATGACCATTTACATGACCAGCATTTTGTAACTAAAATGTAGCTGTTTAAAACATCTGAACTAGTAAGCGGATGAACATCTGGTGAACATCTGGATGGTTGAGTGAAGCAGGTTGAAGAGATTCTGAGCTAGTATAAACCAGAGCTCAAAACTGTCTCTGTTTTCTACAGCTTCAAACTCGAGGAACAGTGTGTCTGCTATACAGAGATGAACTATAAATGGAGAAAGAAAGGCACAGACTCAAAATCCTTATTTTTACAGCTCCCCAAATCCTGCCAATGTTATTTGTGTGATACTATGAAGATATTAGCTCTAAGACTGTCCAGTTTTAGAGACTGCACTTCTGCGAAGATATGGACCATCTGAAGAATCCCTGAAAAAATGGCTTATTAATACACTGCAAAGGCATTGAGGTTGTTAAAAAAACAAGGAACATGATAGTGATCTTCAAATACATAAAAAGCTGTTGCAAAAAGGAAGTGAATAATATTTCCTTCATGTCCACTGAGACTAGTACAAAAAGTAATGGGTTTTTTTAATAGTGGCAAGGGAAATTTAACTTATACATTAAAAAAAGCTCCTAACAATAGGGATAATTAGGTACTGGAATAGATTGTCTGGGGAGGCTGTGGAGACTCTATCATTAAAATCTTTTAAGACCAGGTTGGACAAACACTCATTTGGAATAACAAAGATCTGGTTAATATATGGTGGGCAAAAGATGAACAATATGATTGTCTGAAGGCTTTCATAGATGTGTTTTCTCCTATTCAGTGATAATTGCTTAGCAGTATGGGGGATAATGTATGTTTGTCAGATATAAATCAGTTAGACCTAATAGAAGCAAAAAATACCATATGCCATTTTTTGATGGAAATATACCAAAATAAATAAAATAATATGTAAGACTGGTCACATTTGAACAAAAAATTTTCCAAATTAGAAGTCAAAAGTTCTTATACGGTGAAGATAAGCTACATCTAAAAATCATATTTTAAAAATAAATGGACATTTGAAAGGTTAGGGAAAAGTATGTCAATCCTTTTGGAAATTGTAAGCGTATTTTATTTGGCAGTAATAACATGGATAAAGAAGATTAAAGGATCCGATTATGATCAGGACTTTAGAGATAGTAAATGAAAGTCTGTTCTTACTACAATACTGCATTTGCTTATTCCAGATTTCCATAGCTATAACTGAGATCAGACCTCATATCCTGATCCTTTACCCACACTATAGCCAAGTTCAATTAAATCTTTTTCAAGGGGCTTCTGAGTACATCAACCCAAGAACAAGAAATAGTCTTATAAATGAGTGACTTACAGGGAAGGGAAGATAGATAAAGATGTATAATTATTTCTTTGGTCTCGCCTGGGTAACTTTCTCATGACTCTTGAAGTACAAGCCTGCTGTAATCATTAGGACACGTTAATGAAAACAGCTCATTATTATCTTGGAGGTACTGTCCTCTAACGATGCCCTTTGGACTGAAATATATGTAAATGAGATTTATTTAATTTAGAACTTTTACTACATGGACTTTGTAAATATGAAAATGTAATTACTAAGTGCAATATTTATCATAAGGAGCACTAATTCTTTTTCACCCTACAAAGCAAATAAAAAATATATTACTTTTGAAGTAGATGCTTGTTTAACAGACACTTCTGTCCAGAGTGCTCACAAGCCTGTACAGATATGCACCAGATAAAATATGCACAGATTTATCCACTTACTTATTCTGGCGAGCATTGTGCTACATCCTTCACACTTGGAGATACTGTCCTCTGAGGATGCCCTTTGGACTGAAAGGTATATAAATGAGCATTTCTCAGCTTCTGTAAGAGAATTTGCACATCATCCAGAAGGAAGTAAATTACTAGGAGAAAAAGTATAGTGTAACAAATCTACTGTCTGACTGTAAGAACAGTGAAGTGCTTTCATAAGTAAATGGTGTCTATCTAATGATATATTCTTGGGAAGGGATCATCTGAGGCAGACCTGTATACAGAAGAAATGTTTCAGACAGGAGTATTATCCTGCCCATGTGGAGAAGAATTTGAGTTGTTGCAATAATTATTGTTCTGCAGTGCTGATAAACAAACACAGAAATCCAAAAATTGTTTTGGATGGCTCAAACCCAATTTTTTTGTTTGTGGAGATCTTGAACTGAACAGTTAAAAGAACCCAAGAACTGTAAACTGTAATTTGATTTTTAGGCATATTAAATGGTACTGTAAAATGTAAGTGGGAAAAAGCTGACCTCCCTCACTCTTAGGAATTGTGTTCTGATTCTGGCCTTCCTCCYCCATTTTTTTTCTGTAGGGAGTTACAGCTTTTCTTGTCAATATTTTTTTCCTCTTGAATTCTTGAGCTCTTAACTATCAGCATCTCAACAAATACCGTTTGTCTGTGTTTTTGCTTATCTTTCATGACTTCAGCTCATGGGCTTTCTTACATCTTAACAACAATTTTCTCAGGGAAACTTAGCCAAGGTCACACAGCTTTGCTGAACTATCCAGGCCTTGGGTTAAAGAGTGCTGATCCCCAGAGCTGAAGGTTACAAGATGACAATGCATGCACCTTGCACTTGAGCGGTGGAATATATTCCACACTTGTGCATTCATCTGAAATCAAAAGACAGACAGTTTGTCTTTTAAGGTYCTATTTGTTTAGGATCCTGAGGTAGCCAGAAAAAAAACTTCCAAACATCATCTCTTTCCCTTACTTCTCAGGTCACTGCAAAGAATGTCTTAAAAGGAAGAACCATAAGGATAACTGTGTAATGACTTGCATCTATCTAGGGATTTTAATCTCTGAAGGCGCTTAAAGAAATGTCATAAACACGTATTTCCATGTGTGGGTTGTCCTTCAGTTCATATTTCAAATGTCAGGCATGATTCTGGTATTAATCAATCTAATTACTACAGCATTTAATTATTCTTTCATACTCAACCTTACCATCCATTGGAATTCGGAAAACAATAGCAAAAATTATGTACCAATTTTGTTTTTATGATAACTGTGTGTAACTTCTKCCTGGAGAAGAGAATTCTCATTGTAGTCACTGGGTTTCGTCAGAGGTCTGACAATCTTTCCCCTACAATTTTTGTCCTTGGTTACTAGCAGTGAAAGGATCATGACCCTTGCACAGACTGTTCTGAGTTCATTTGCTACTATGTATTCTCCTTAAATCATCAAGTCAATATCCTGTCATTTATGGTGGACAGACATCTGGAGCAATCGTATTCCWTTAGCATCCAGGAAGAGCTGTCTTCAGCAACAAGTGTCAGCTTGGCCAAGTGTTATGAACTGATTCCTCTGTGAGTAACTCACATCCTGGAAAAGRTTATGCTGCACTGAATTTTCATAGTTGTGATCCTTAAGAAACTACCATGAGCTCTCTGCTGCTTCTCTAAGCATCCTTCTGTTGCAGATGTTTCCTTGCAGACTTGGCATGAGATGCATCTTATGTCCACATAGTGCCCAGTAAAACCGGTCCATTAAAGTGATGCCAAAGTGATCTCCAGAATGAAAGACTCATATGGTCTCATATGCCTTAGCCCTGTAATAGTCTCTTTATAGGCAAATGCTGTCCTCTGAAAGTCCCTCTACATCATTCATATCCCATAGTGAGRCTTCTCAACCAAAGGCAACTCAAGAGTTCCTGGTCTCTGCCTCTGAATCTGAGTACCAGAGTGGATGTCTTTCAGGGGTGCCCCATAATCTGCTATTCTGAACCCCCACTAGCTATAGAGTCTGATCTAGTAACTTCAGAGATAGACATAGTATGGGCTGAGGACTTCATTTCTCTGATTCTGGCTCAATAAAAGCATCATCAATATAAAGATCTAATATACTTCTTAATGCCATTTTCTACTCCTCTATCAAGGGTAGTAGTAAATTGAATYATTAAGCTTATTTGGACCCCTGCTGATCACAACAGCTCTGATCACCCTGCAGTGCACTGCAAGAGAATCCACAGGCTCCAGCACGTAAGGATGACACTGTTCGTAGACCTTTGCTGAACCCACCACCTGTTTATAGATAAACAATCATCTGTAACACAGATTACACATGAGCAATTTGTTACTACTTGACTAAGAAAACTGGGAAATGACATGTGAATGATGTACCTCATTTTAGACAAGCAAAAATTTTCTTTGGTAGGCTTTTACATCCGCTGGGGGTTTTACCTTTTACTTATTCGCTGTACTTCTGGCCTTTACTTTTGAGAGATGTAGGCTGTATGATTGATGAACAGGAATCCTAAAGCAACAATGGTATACAAAATAGCAGATATGAGAATGCATTTGGCAGGGACCAAGCCATCTCCCAAATGTGAATGTCTTTAAAATGAAACTTTCCACAGAAATGAATGAAAATGTTCAATTAAAATTGACATTGAAATTAGGAAAAATGCCTGAAGAGTCTTTCTTGGGAAACAACCAAGAAATAAAATAATACAGCTCTCAGGAATGTTCTGAGGAAGTGAGTAACAACCAATAAAAGACCAAATACTTGACTATCAGCTTACCTGCTTTCTTTTTAAGAAGTGCTRCTCTTTGTAATCCATTCATTTCATAGAATGGTACTTGGTAATCTGTTCAGAGAACATTTTTGAAGGAGTATATCCAACATTTCCAATTACATCTTGAAGGCTTGGCACAAAGAGAGAGAAGATGAAAGAGATCTTAAAAATGGGGAAATGAATAAATATAACAGGCTGTTTTTTTTCCCTCTCATTTAACCTGTGAATAATCTGATCTGCTAGAGGGATTAAGAGGCCTTATTTGGTAGCTATGATAATCAGATAATAAGTTATGAGAAAATACAGGAATGAGGATCTACTGTTTGGTGCCTAGTATCCAAATGAGCTCCCAGATGCATGTATATCTCAGCTGAACAGAATAATTTTTAGCAAGTGATAAGAGTGGGCAGGAAAGACATTCACTGCTATCATAATCAAGCACTTCATAAAGTAATTAATTAGATAAAGTTATAATGCACCATAGGCAAATACTGATGTTAAATATGTATTCACATATTATTCATTCAGACACAACCCTGGGTATCCTGATATGCTGTCATTCAAGTCACTTGCAATCTGTCTTGATCGCAGCAGTGAATGCAATACACTGTGAAAGGGCAAATGTATTTGTGGGAAGGAAGACAGAAGAGTCTTCAAATACATAGGAAACAGCAGCACAAGACAAAGGAATAATTTATTCTCTAAGGGCCCTGTAGGGGAAACAAATACTGATTTTAAATTACAGCAAGGGACAGTTAGTTTAGATATCTGGAAAACAACTTTCTAAGAATAAGGAATCTGACTCATGAGAGTTGTTTTGTCTATGATGCTTTGGAGTTTCCATCATAGTAACTAGTCCTTGCCAGGAATCGTGTAAGACTAGCCCATCCTGCCGTGAGACGAGGACTAGTCAACTCCTTAAGGGCTTTGCCAGCGTACTTTTCTGCTTTACACTTCACCTTACACTTYACACTTCACCTGTGGTCTCTTTCACCTCACTCCAGAAGGATATTACTGAAATGAAAAATGTACAAAGAGAGATGAAGAGTGTGGCTTCTCACTGCAGCTCACCTATGGCTGGATAATWTCTTCTAACACTGTATATAGGAATTTGAGGTGAGCCTCAGTTCCCATATGTAATGCAGCTATAGCAAGCAATAGGTGAATGTTGTGGAGAGTAGGGTCTCTAACTCTCAGCTATGCACCCTCACACCCTTCGGCAGCATGTTACTTCAAGCTTCATAAGTGGTATGTTATTTGATAAGCTTTACCAAGTTCTAAGAAAATCTTGTGTATTTTCAGAAATAAACTGAAAGCTCCTTTTTGAAGCATGCATTAAACAAAGCTCTCAGAGAGAAGTTGTACCATGTATGGGTACCATGAAACTAACAATCTGAAGAAGCCTCAATAATAAATCAAATTCTCCCTGGCATGCTTTTCTCTGCTGGCATATATTTAGTCTCCCTAGGAGATCTCTTCTTCAGCACTTTGTGTCCTGAATGCATAAGTGGATGGAATTTTCATTTCTGAACTGAGGGAAATTTTGCTGGAACTTCATTTAAAAAAAAAAAAAAAAGTTTAAAGGTTTTTTTCTCCCCTTAAAAGACTGTTTTCTTGAAAGCCTCTATGTGAAAGTACCTTCACAGTACTTCATGGAAGTTAAAGTCTGTATCAGTCTGAATGCAGTCTGGATCCTGTATTTTCCTTTCCTTTTTATTGCCTGGGCTTCCCACTTGAATCATTTCTTCTGTGTTGCTTGCTAGCAAGGACTCCCATAATACATATGGCAAGTAAACAGCAGAGAACATGGTAGTGAATCATGGGAAATATAAATCCACAGAGAAACCTGGGATGATGAGACCTCAAAGGGACAAAATATGTCTTGACCATGCATGGAATACCACAGGATGAAGCAAATGCCACAGAGGCTGCAGATCTGGAAGTGGTGAATTTAGCAGTTTAAACACTCTACCTGAGCAAATTTAGTCCTGACAATTATRTGATTGTGATTTTGCAGGAAGACCAAGGTAGCTGTTCCTTGAGGAACTCTTGCAGCCTAAACAGCAAATCAGGTTGGTGTTTGTGTAGGAGTGCTCTCCAACCTACAGGTTAGACCTGGCTCATATCTTCTTAAGGCTGTTGCAGAGAATGAACAAAATGTTCAAATTCTGAGATAACATTTTCAAATGAAATTTTCAAATTAAGAAAATTTTTTTTCCATGGAGAATGTTGACAAAAATGACTCCCAAAACATTCTTCTTATGAGTAAGAGTATAGTTTTGCCAAACACTCCTATTCACCATCAGCAAATTCTGACAAGCTACAAAGAAACCCTTGCTGTAATAAAGTGACACCATTGGCTGTAATTAGAGCTACTTTTTATAGGTCTCACAGATAGTGTAATAATTTTGGAATCAGAAACCATTTGCACTGGGCTACTTATTTTCTGCAATTCCTGACAATTGAGTTAGACGTGCATATTCTAGGCAACTGCAGAAGAGTCACAAGTTATTCAGAGCTATTTCCAAAATGTAGAGTAATTCTTACTAGAGACTATCTGTCTCAGTTTCACTTTGGGTTTTGTGTGGTAATTAGTACTAATTACTAATTAGTAATTAGTACTATTACTAATAGTAATAGTTTTATTACTATTTATTAAATAGTAATAAACATGCCCCTGTCTAGAACTTGTATCTCCTGTCTGAATATCACTGTGTGAACTTCAGGACAGCAGTTTCCTTTTTATTCTCCCTTTGATTAAAAGTGCTATAAAATCAACTGYCTGGGAAGTGGCTATGCTGGTTAGCACCTTTGTGGAACCGTGTGTTTTTTCAGGAACTAAGAAGATTGAAACTCTCTGCATATCACTAAAGTACATCTTTGCCTTCAGCACTAGCCATGTGTTCTGCGGCTTTTCATTTACTCTAGCATGGTCTAGATGACACTGCTGATGTTGAAAGTCAGGAGGATATTCCTAATAAATGAGATCTAGAGGCCTGGCATGTATATGACCTTTATCTTTCAAATGATCTGTGTAAATCCAGTGCACTCAATACAACTAGATAGATTGCTGTGTTCCCAGGGCTACRATATTAGGTGAGAAAATTCCAGTACAGGAGGAAATTGCGACGATAGGCTGAAACAAGCCATTGTTGCAACCTGTCTGTGGTGATATCTAATGTGATGTCTGCATCCATCACACCTAAATAGGAACAGATGAGGATGTAGTGGACATACTCAGTTTTATAATGTTCCAATTTTATCACTCATTGCAGAAATTACTTTGTTTTGTTTTGGATGATAACCCCACTCCTTCCATTTGAAAGACCTTTTGGTTCACAAAAGCACTCTTGTCAGCATGTCTTTCTTCAGATGTAGATTAATCAATGAAGAGCAAAATCAAGAACCTGTAATAACTGGTGTTTTCTTATCCCTTCTCTTCTCTAGTAATGAGATGATCCTGCCAGAAAATATCAGTTGAAGGAAAAGAAACCGAAGAGCAATGAATAAACAAAGTGAGTTCTAAAGTGCTACTGATGCCTGGGAGATGTTGAATAGACAATATTTTCCCCATGAGTTTAAACAATAAACTGTGCTATTCTTTAGTAAGATAACATGAAATTGTAAGCTAACAGCACTGATCCTATCAACTGTGGCTCAGGATATAAGGATACAACAAAATGTTTTAAAGACAAAATGATTATTGTGCCAAATTATTAAGGCCATGCCAGCATAAATAATTAATAGCATTAACAGATAAAATATCACTTAACAGCATCAAGGGAAGTATTATTTTATTTAAACAAATTGAATTATATCAGCGAAGAGTTTTTTGATTCCAGCAATGTTATAAATTTTTTCATCTTAAATTCGTCCAAGCTACTGCATTCTGCCACTGGAATGAAATATTAGCAATAGAATCGACATTCTAGTTAGTCTCCATTCAACCCCAAACTTTAATAGAAATAAGCTGTCGGATTTGACTGAGTGTGATATCACTAGAGAAGCCTTGAATTTAAACTGGGTGGATAAGGAAAATTGCATGGTTTGTGAAGGTAGCTTTGAATAAGATGGAAATTTTGCTTGAATTCCATTTAGCTGTCAAAAGGCCRTTTCTAATATTTTCATAAAGCTTTGCTATAGAGCAAAAATAAAGACATGGAAAAAAATAACAACGTAATCCCAAAGCAAACAACCACAAGATAAAAACAACAATAAGAAATTATCCCTAGTTTCTAATTTCCTTTGCTTTGAGCTTATTTTTTAAAATTTTTTCTTGATGGAGCTTCCAAATGTTAAAAAATGATGAAGATTTATTCCAACTGATTATTAAATTGCAGCAAGGTTATTAAACACATTCATTTTAGTTAACATTTTAATCTTGGAAATGGTGGAGAAACACAAAAGCCAGTGTGACATGTAAATTAATGGCAAGATAAGAAAATTAAAAAACGTACTTTTGAAGTTGCAGAGAAACTTAGATCAAAATTGAAAAAAAAAAAGTCGTAATCAGAAGCTTTAGGCAAAGCTGAAACAGGGTTTSGAGATTTTAAAAGATGAAGCAAAAAGATATGTCTCCTTACAACTAAAAATGCTGCTTTCTACACTGATGCTTGCAGAACATAACGATCGTACATACTGCCTAACCCTGTACTGTCTGAATACTCAGAAACTTGGTGAGACTAAAAGGAAATGCCGTGTTTGTGACAGATAAGAAAAGGTGGTCAGTAGCTACACTMTGAGAAAAGGCGGTCATGTTAAAGGCACAGGTGACATTAGCTCAGTGATTAGAAGAACTGCGGAAACTTTGGGTTTTTTTTTCTACTGCAGTCCTGCACAGGATCCAGACTATTACTTGTCTGTCCTTCATCTAATTGGTCTATAGAAAGAATAAGTGTCCAATTATATATTTCCAAAGGTTTTAAGCCTATAGTACACTACAGTTATCACCTCACCTCATATGTAGTACAGGCAAGTGTGTTCACCCTGTGATTTTTGAATTATAAGATTCTTTTCCCTCATTATAGTACTGCCTTTTTGCCTGTCATAATTCTATTCTAGCCACTACAGTAACTGTGACAGAGAGACAGACAGGGATATAAGAGTGTCTGAAAATTATGGCAAACACATTCTTACTAGAATTGAAAATGTTCCTCATTCAAAATATRAGAACATTCTGAATGTCAGATATTTACTTAGCTTGTTGCCCCATTAAGCATGCTCCCTCAAGAGATTTTCTGTTTCTCACATCTTGCTGGAGTGTGGGCACTGGAGGTGATGGCAATGCCACCATCTTTCTGCTACTGCTACTCCTACTGCTTTAGCTCAGTATCACAGGAGACAGGGTAAAAATGATCAGTATACTAAAACAAATTATTTCTTTGAACTTGGCTTGTACTCTTTTTTTCAAGCAGCTGCACTACCACATGCCTGAGAAACAGTTAAGAATGGCAGATATGATGAGCTGTTACACGCGTCTCACCAGGACATATATATGCATATTTTTAGCCTTTTGGAATACCTCCTTTGTGCTCTGGGCTTCAGAAAAAAAGCTGTTTATGATAAGAAAAGAAAAGAGAGAACCTCAATGAAGGAAAAGCAAGGTTTTCACTGCACAGAATRCTGATTAACTCTGTCTTCTGGAAGGGAGGAGCTTCATTGTCCAGGGGTATGGGGACAATATTTGGAAGGAAAAAAGGCTATCCACAGTTCCAGGYCTCCTCATACACCAGCAATAACCTAGTACCTGATTCAGTAAGCTGCATGATAGCATCTTCAGAAGGATGAGAGCCACAGGACATGTAATAGTCCAGGGTTCATGACCGGAGCATCATTTCTGACACAACACTTGGTCACAGCTATCCTTGTATGTGCAGGCTGTGTGATGCAAGTTCTCACACAGGAGCCTTAGGACCTTCGACTCAGTATCCTTCACCAGGGGAATGATTCAGTACCCCTTTCTTGTAGGGAGGGGAGAAAGTACCTACTGAAGAATTACCTGTTAGTCTAGCTGGGGTACACTGTCTGCAAGTTCTTGAAAACTGCAAATTTACAGCAGGTTTGCTAGAAATATGGGATGATTATATTACCCCTTCTATCCTGAATATCAAATCTCATGTACTTATGAGAAAAGAAATGGTCATGCTGGGATTTTAGATGCAGATCTCCAGTAYCACCACTGACCAGCTTGGCATGAATATGGCTTGTGTACAAATTGGGTAAGAAACAACATCAAATAGAGACAGATACTCAAAACCCTCAAAACACAGCACAGTATTCCATTGAGAGGTGGAACATGATTTACTTGCATGGATTATTCCCTGTTTCAGCAGATAGTGATAAGAATGTCCAAGTAAACTAATTCATTATTCTTGTTTCACTGCAATAGATGCAATAGCAACTTTGGAGATGAAGAACTAGTATCATTGGAAATCAGAGAAGAATTAGCAGAAAATATGGGGACACATTCTTATTAGCAACCCTAAAAAACAAGAAAAACAGTTACTTAACCCCTTTTCAGCAAAGTACTTAATCTGTTTGTGTTACTCTGTAACATAGACCTGCTGACGTCAGTGAAGTCAGTAGTACTTCTGTTTTGGTGTTTTGCTGAATAGGAGCCCAGAAGGACAGCGTGCAAACTAAGTGTGGCTCACAATGCTGTGGAGGGAAGGTAACATTGCCTTTAAAACCTACAGTAATCAGCATCAAAAATAGATTTTGGTTTCCATGGTAAACATTGTTCCTAATCTGACATGGGATTAATAACARCATTCTTTTGCTGTCATCTTTCTACCAGGTCCTTTTGCTTCCTGTTGACAACTAACATAACAGATAAGGAGAATATCAGCCTGATGTACAGTTTTCCTTTAGAATGATCTGTAACAACTTCCATTCATGACATGCAGGCTGAGTTAAAGCAGCCTTTGCTTCTCAAATTCTGCTATAGAATAGGCATGCTTCAGTTTCCTTGACCTGCATTATTTTAGAGAATACTTCTGAGACCTATGAGAAAAAGAAAATTCAGCTCACCTCTCACCTCTTCAGATTAAAAAGAACACACATACAGAACACATACAGGAGAGAAAACAMTGAGAAGCAGTGGACTGAGAAGAAGACAGACAAACAAAAACCTTAAGCCAAAGAAGCAGGAGCCTCAGCAGGGCACTAAGAAGGGAGATCTTGCTTACTGAAGCAGTCAAGTCTTAGAGCAGTTCTGAGAGTGCGAATTAAACTGCAGACAGYGGTTACTCCACTGGAAAGAGAGGAAATAGTTGCTCTGAGAGAAGGAGAAAAGTAGAATTTGAAGTATCAAAGTGGCAATATGCTGTACTGCTGATCTTTTAGGAATTATTTTGTGATGGGGAGGAGGCACTGGAAAACCTCCACCTGGGATTTATTCTCTTTGGATAAGGATGATCCAACACTGATGGTTCTAAGACMTTGATAGATATGGGAGAAAATATCATAGTAAGGGGTTGTTAGAGAGGTTGCAAACTTATGAGATCATAATTGCACTTTGTCAAAATATACACTTTGTCAAAGCAAGTCCAGGCCAGCACAYTCATCCTTTGTGGTGCTAAGGTCTGCCTGAATGCCATAGTGCAGAACAACACATGTTGAACTCAAGGGACCTACAGGCATAAATAAAGCTATGCTTTYACTTTTGTACGCATGCTGTTAGGCCCTGGCCTCTGCAGTTTTTAATCCTAGGATGAGTTCATTTTTCATGCAGAGCTGCTAACAGCAAATGTCTAGTATAAATTGACCCAGAGTTTCATAATGTTCTTCACATTTTAACCTGTCTCAGATTTAAGGACCAACAGTGATGTTTGATTTCATTCTTCTGAAGAGSGTTTTGATTTATCATCCAAATTCATTCCAACTAAGAGTCCCTGTACTGCAAGATCACAGTCCCAGACTCCTGCAGAGTCTGTGAGAAGTAACAAAATGTCATTTTCTCACCTAAACTCTGTACTTCTTTCTAGAGGGAATTGTCTCTCTATAGGTGGAACTTTCGTGGAGATATGAACCTATGCCTTAGACTTGCCCAGATTCTGTTTCCATTCAGTACCTGCTTTATTAGTTGCAACATATTTTTATTTACAACTGCACAATACAGAGCAAAAGAAAACAGTTTTTGCACTGGAATCTTGCAGGCATGCTATGAAAAAAGAGTTACATTTCAGGGAAAGAGTATTATCAATGCTGGCATTTTCATAGAGGCCTAAAGAGGTCAGTYTCCTGACTCTAAAACGTTTGTGTATAGAGCTTGAAATTAAATGTAGAAAGTGACCTCCAAAAGGTCTAAGCAGTTGCATGCGAAGTGTGGAAGGTGATGACAAGAGTGAAAACTATTGGATTAAATTCTAACATCARTTTCAGAAGCGAGAGCTAGCTGAACTGCATCTTTTAATTAGCTGCAGGTCACTTTARAGAATGGGTTCCTAATTTTCTTGAAGTTTAACCCAGCTTACCTGCYTGCTCATCAGACTACCTGAATAACTAGACTATCAAGCATGCTGTGGGCAAGCTCTCTTCCTCTCTTCTGTTGCACATACTTTGCTTTACCTTAGTAATTAAATATTCATTGGACAAGAAAGAGGTTAAGGATGTCATGTGTGAAAGAAGAAAACCAGGTTACTGCTCCAGTGGTTATTTAATTAGCTAAACAAAGTTGGACAGTTTCAGAGGACACAGCTGAGGAGATCTAATAAGCTGTTGACTCRAATACTCTGCTGGAATGACAGAAAACTTATGTTGGAGTCTCTTGTCCATACTGAGCAGCATGAGGACAGAGAGCGAGTCTTTTGCAAATGRATGTCCACTGTGTTATGGAGACATAACTTGTGAGAAAAGCATTTCAACTGATTTATAAAATCAGATCTACTTGGATGATTGGTCTGGAAGTAAAAAATATATGTCAAATGCAATTGCCAACAGCTCATTCTGTATTTTCTTGGTAGGCTAAAATGAGATCCTCATGTGGATGAAAATGGAGCCTATCAGCAGCATTTTAGTTCAAATGCTAATTTGTAAATCATATTGAAATTCAACAGAGTAGTTGTTTGGAATGCATTGATAAAATACCTTGGCAAGACTATGTAGGAGTAATCTGATGAGGATTCTATTAGAAATGGAAGAAAAGGACATCCTGTTGCTCTTTATAGCACATAATACTGTTTTTTATGGATTTAAAACTGCCTAATGGCTTTTTCCTCTAAGGGATTCATCACCTGTTCGATCATTTACACTCTGGTTAACAGTGCTGCAGTATCATCTACATGCTATAAAAATTGCTCTACTTTAGTAAAATCTATCACACTTTGATTTATCCTTCCAAGTATCTTGYTGATATTTTTCTAGCCTACCAAGAAGGTGTGCAGAGAGGTTCTCAGGGTTGTTTCCAAGCATTAAATCACCAGAGTTGAGTATTCTGAGGAAATGGGCAAAAAATCTGTCACATTTAAACTGCAGGATCTCTGTGTTCATGGAAGTGAATGACATATAGAAGTGAGAAATGAGATTTTCCGCTGATGCAAAGACGAGACATGGGACTATCAGAGGAAATGGGACTCATATTACTGTATGTAACCTCATAAAAATAGGTCATATTTTATCCAGTGCAAGAGACAACAGTTTAAAGCAGGAGATGACCCAGTGCTCCAGAATGTCTTASGCTCCCATCAGCCAGAACATTGTTTTTCTTTAGCAATCAGCAGTTTTATTATGAGACCTTTTTCTGATTGCTCTGATCTTAAATATCTACCAGACAAGGAGGATGCTGAAAAGTGAATGACTGAAGWGATGAGAGAATAAAGCAGTGCAGGAGGGCTCAACAATTGGTATGGATTTGTAAGTTTTCACCCTTCTAGATCTTTGATTCTGTTGTTGCTTGAAAGAGACAACAAAAAATTGTTGCAGGACAACATTAAGTTGCCTTTAGGAGATGTCATGAGCATATTCAGTCTATTTTCTACCTATTAGGAAAGAGGTGTCCCCATGTCAAAACCAACACTGCAGTTTGCACCATCTGCAGAAACACAAACTCAGCAAAAATGGATTTCCAGTCCTAGAGAAGAGGTTTGGGGGAAACTGGGAGCAACAAGAAGGCCTGGGGGCACTTGTTCTGCTAATGTGAGTAGTGTAATGCTGTTCTCTATCTAGGAGCTGTTGTGGAAAAAAAAACAAATAAAAAACCCCAAAGAGACCAAAAAAACAAATCAAATGTATCTTTAAAAAATGGTGTAAAACAAATCAGAGCTGACAAAAATCACGATCATGATGACCTAGGAGCAGTTTGGATTACTCAGCTATTTTCCCTGCACATTTCCGTTTCTTAATATGCTTGTTTAAGAACAATATTTCTCTTTTGGATGAGATCACTGGGAACAAAAGGTGGTTGACATGGGGAAGGACATTCTGTAACAAAGTTCCTTATATATAATGCAGAGGGTGGATCTTTGAGGTAAGGGCCAAACAGTGTAGTGATGACTATGAACATTTATACAGTGTGGACGAAATCAGATAATTTCAATGGTCTTCATWCCAGCCATCTCAGAGCATTAGACAAGTAGGCTAGCACTTTTCAACCAAAGTAACTCTAGACAAGTAGTTTTCATTTCAGTAGTTTGCATCTCCACTTCCAGCATTAATGCATAAATATGTATAGCCTAGGAGACTGGTGTTGTATGTATCTAGCTGCTCTGATCCCATTGCTTTCTGCTGTTTGACAGCACAAACCCGTGCCCTCTGCTGAATCCAGCCACCGTTCACTGCTGACAGCTCCTCGTGTGCCACGTGCACTTTGCAGGATGCCGGAGAGACAGTTGCRACAGCAAGACACTGAACAAATCATTGGAATTTAAGCAATGGCCAGGCATTAAGAAAACAGTATCACAAATCGCTAGGCTTTTAGCATTGCTAGAAAACCTGCTAAACATTTTAATGGTCATTGCCTGACCACTGTTGCTTCCCTCTGCAGATTCATTCAGGCCTTTCTACACTTTGTCCTGGAAATCAATCTGCTTTTAAAATTCATTATTCTTCCTTACTTCAGTGGTCACCTGGATGACTTATYACCTGTTTGTTGTTCTTTGTGAAATGCCCATTTGTTTTCTTTTTCCCTGTGTTTCACCTTTTACAGGACTAGGTGTAGATTTTGTTCTATGTTTTCCTTAAAATAATATATATATTTATTGATTCATCACCATCCTCATGATCCTTATTATTATTATGTGCTGTGGATTAGAAAATTTTATCTAGTGTTGATAAGAATAAAGAACATGAATTTCCAGTTCCCTTCATTTTGTTTGAAAGAAAAATCTATATCTGGTATTTATTATTCCTCCATATAGAAGACACACCTGTTAGGC